>NW_020924462.1:0-4654 GCF_003984885.1 Neopelma chrysocephalum | reverse complement strand
CCCTCAATTCTTGGACACACCCCTTCGGTTAAGCCCCACCCCAAGCCCTTGGCCACACCCCCTCCCTTAGGCCCCACCCCAACCCTTGGCCACACCCTTTCTGTTAAGCCCCACCCCTAAACCCTTGGCCACACCCCCTCCCTTAGGCCCCACCCCTTCACTCCCATTCCCAGTCACCAACCACCCCCAAGCTCTGCCCCTTCCAGGTCACACCCACCCACAGAACACGCCCCCAGGGAAGGCCACGCCCACCTCTCGCTCTCATTGGCCAGAACCTCCAATGCCCACAGAACCTCCTCGGGGTGGTGCCGGCCCAGCTCAGCCTGCGGGGGGCGCTGAGCGTCGGGGGGGCGTGGCCACGGGGGGACACGCCCACCCAGCAGCAGGACACGCCCACTCGGGGAACAGTCCCAAAGCTGACCCAAATTCGCTCCAAATTAACCCAAAAATGAGCCCAAATTCCACCCCAAATCCAGCCCAAATTTACCCCAAATTAACCCAAAAGTCAGCCCAAATTCCACCCCAAATTCACCCAAAATTAACCCAAAACCGAGCCCAAATTCCACCCCAAATCCAGCCCAAATTCACCCAAAAATGAGCCCCAAATTCAGCCCAAATTGACCCAAAAATCAACCCCAAACTCATCCACAATTAACCCAAAAATGAGCCCCAAGTTCACCCAAAATTAAGCCAAAGATTAGCCCAAATTCCACTGCAAATCCAGTCCGAATTTACCCCAAATTAACCCAAAAATCAGCCCAAATTCCACCCCAAATCCAGCCCAAATTCACCCAAAGATGAGCCCCAAAACCAGCCCCAAATTCACCCAAAATTAACTCAAAAACCAGCCCCAAATTCAAAAGTAGTTCACTCAAAAATAAGCTAAAAATGAGCACCAAATTACAGTGAAATTCACCCAAAAATCAGCCCCAAATTTGCCCAAAATTAACCCAAAAATCGGTTTCAAATTCAAACCTAACTAGCCCAAAACAAAACCTAAAAATGACCCCAAATTAAATCAAAATTTACCCAAAAATGACTCCTAAATCCCACCCAAATTAACGCAAAAACAAGCCCAAAACCCCAAACCTAATTAGCCCAACAAGAACCTAAAAATAAGGCCCAAATTCAACCCAAATACACCCAAAAACCAGCCCCAAATTCATCCAAAATTAACTCAAAAATCAGGCCCATGAAAATTAAAATGAAATTCAGCCAAAAATGAGCCCAAAATCCAACCCAAATTCACCTACAAACCAGCCTCAGATTTAACCCAAAAACGAGCCACAAATCCCACCCAAATTCAACCAAAAATCAGCCCCAAATCCAGCCGAAATTAAGTCAAAATGAGCCCCCAAACCGACCCAAATTCAAACAAAAATCAGCCCCAAATTCGCCCAAAAATGAACCCCAAAACCCACTTAAATTCACCCAAAAATGAACCTCAAATTCAACCCAAATTCACCCAAAAACAATCCCCAAATCCCACCCAAATTTACCCAAAAATCAGCCCTAAATTGACCCAAAAATGAGCCCCCAAACCGATCCGAATTCAAACAAAAATGAACCTCAAATTCAACCCAAATTCACCCAAAAATCAGCCCCAAATTTGCCCAAAAATGAAGCCCAAAACCCACTTAAATTCACCCAAAAAACAACCTCAAATTCAACCCAAATTTACGCAAGATCGAGCCCCAAAATAAAACAAAAATGAACCCCAAATTCAACCCAAATTCACCCAAAAATCAGCCCCAAATTGACGCAAAAATCAGCCCCAAAACCAACCCAAATTCAACCAAAAATGAGCTTCAAATTCAACCCAAAATTAACCCAAAAATGAGCCCCAAATCCCACCCAAATTCCCCCCCAAATCCGAGGCCCTGCCCACCCTTCCCAAGCCCCGCCCACCTCCGCCTTTTCCAGCCAATCGTTGCGGAGCTCTTGTGGATCCCTGGAATGATTGACAGGTCAGACGTTGATTGACGAGTGATTGACAGGCAGGGGGCGTGGTCAGGAGGCAGGGGCGGGGCTTACCTGCTTGGTGGGCGGGGCTCCAGGAACTCCTCCCCCCTCCCTGCTCCTGCACAGGCGTCGCATCGAGCTCTGAGGGGGCGGGGCCTGTCAGGGGAGGTTCCGCCCTCCCGGCATAAGCCATGCCCACACAGAAAAGGCCACTCCCACCACAGGCCATGCCCCTAAACTCACCAGCACCTCAGGCTCTGCCCCCAATTCCAGGGTGGCCAAAAGCTCCGCCCTCGTGCGGTGGGGCCTGGGGAGGACACGCCCACTCGGGAAACCACACCCACCTGGGGTGGCCACGCCCACACCGGGAAGCCCCACCCCTTCCTAATCATTTCATGGAAGTTCCACGCCCTGCCCAAGCCCCGCCCCCTTGGAAACAATGCCTGCCACAACAAGCTCCACCCTTTCCCAAGCCCCACCCACCCCACAATGCCCAGCCCCTGTAGAAAGCTCCACCCCCTTTCCAAGCCCCACCCACCCCATAAAGCCCCACCCCTGCAGAAAGCTCCACCCCCTCCCCATGGAAGCTCCCCCCCCTTAAAAGCCCCACCCACCCCAGGAAGCTCTGCCCACCCCACAAAGCTCCACCCCATCCCCATGGAAGCTCCACCCCCTTTCCAAGCCCCACCCACCCCACAAAACTCCACCCCTTTCCCATCACAACATGCAAGCCCCACCCCTTTTCCATGAAGTCCCACCCCTTCCTCATCATTTCATGGAAGCTCCACCCCCTCCCCAAGCCCCGCCTCCTTGGAAGCCAGGCCTGCTGCAGCAAGCCCCACCCCTTCCCAAGCCCCACCCACCCCACAACACCTCACCCACCCCCAGGAAGCCCCACCCCCTTCCCATGGGAGTTCCACCCCCCTTTCTAAACCCCACCCACCCCACAAAGCTCTACCCCCTTTCCAAGCCCCGCCCACCTCTTCCCAAGCCTCACCCACCCCACCCCTTTCCCTTTACAACATGCAAGCCCCACCCACCCCAAATAGCTCCACTCCCCACTGAAGCCCCACCCACTTCTTAGGTCACACCCCCAGAGAAAGCTCCACCCCTTTCCCATGCCAAGGAAGCCCTACCCATCACATTTAGCCCCACCCACTGCCCACAGAAGCCCTGCCCCCCTCCCAGGCCCCGCCCCCTCACCTGTCCTGGGGCACGTTCAGCACCCGCTGGAGGCCCCACAGCCCCTCCAGCTCCTGCTCCGCCCCCAGCAGGCGAAGCTCCACCCCCCGGCAACGCTCTGCCCACATCCGGCTCCGCCGCACCCTCAGTGACTCCTCTGGGGAGAAGAGGGGGGTGAGGGGGGTCAGAGACCCCAAAATTACCCCCAAGGACCTCAAAACCACCCCCAAAATCACCCCAAGAGACTCCAGAACCCACCCAGGGACCCCAAAATTACCCCAAGAGACCCTAAAATCCACCCAGGACCGTCCCAAGGGCCTTAAAATTACTCCAAGGGACCCCAAAAGCATCCCCAAAATCACCCCAAGAGACCCCAGAACCCACACAGGGACCCCAAAATTACCCCAAGGGACCCCAAAATGGGCCCAAGACCCCCCAAAATCACCCCAAGGGACCCCAAAACCACCCAAGGACCCCCCCAACCTTCCACAAAGGACCCCCAAACCCCCTTCGGACCCCTCAAAAGAGCCCCAGGACCCCAAATCCTCTCAAAAGACCCCCCGGATTCCTCAAGGGGACCCCAAAAAGGCCCCTTTTGGGGGCGGAACGTTGGTGCTCGGCCGCGGTTTCCGGGCAGACTCACCGAGCCGCAGCGCCGCCTCCTGAGCGCCCCCTAGCGCCTGCTCCATGCGCCGCACCTCGGCGCGCAGGCGCGACACCTCCCGGCGCAGGTGTGACACCTGCTCGCTCTGCGCCTCCTGGTGGCCCGGAGGACTAACCGCGGCCTGGGGTGGGGGGGAGGGAACGACGCCCTAAAAATGACCCACATTCACTCAAAATTAACTCAAAAATCAGCTCTGGGGACCTCAAAATCCATATGAACCCAAAACACCCCAAATCCAGCCCAAATTAGCCCAAAAATAACCCCAAGTTCAATCCAGAATAATCCAGAATTGATCCAAAAATGACACAAATCCACCCAAAATTAACTCAAAACCCACCCAAACCACCCCAAAAATGAGCTCTGGGGACCCCAAAACCCAAATGAACCCAAAAGCCCCAAAATTGACTACAAATTCGGCCCAAAGTAACCCAAAAATGACCCCAAATTCAACCCAAATTCACCCAAAAATGAACTCAAATTGAACCCAAATATCATCCCCAAATTAGCCAAAAAAGAGGCTTCAAAATCACCCCAAAATCAGCCTCAAATCCCACCCAAATTCACCCAAAAACGAGCTCCAAATTCACCCAAAAACCAGCCCCAAATTCACTCAAAATTCACCCAAAATTAACCCAAAAATGAGCCCCAAATCCCACCCAATTTAACCCAAATATCAGCCCCAAATTCAACCCAAATTCACCCAAAATTAACCCAAAAATCCCCCCTAAATTCACCCAAAAATCAGCCCCAAATTCACCCAAAAAACAACCCCAGGAAGCCCCAAATTCAACCCAAATTAACCCAAAAATCAGCCCCAAATTCAACCAAATTCACCCAAAATTAACC
>NW_020924461.1:0-2705 GCF_003984885.1 Neopelma chrysocephalum | reverse complement strand
CCAGTTCCAATCCATTGCAAAATCTTATTTTTAGTGTTTTTTTTTTCCTGTGAGAATTTGGTACCTTTTGGGGCAAAAGTCTGAAGAAAAGCTGAAAATTTACAGGGGAAAACACCAAGTGGTGGCATCTGGAGTTAAATAACGTGAAGTTCTGTGAGTCCTCTTTGCTCTGTGCTTGTTTTTTTTTTGGGGGGGGGGGGTTTGGTTTTGTTCAAAGCCTCGTTGGCCCTTGTCTGGGTTTCCTCCTGGGTTTCAGAAGTCAGGATTTTCAAAGGAAGTTAAAAAAGTCGAGGGCACAGTTGTGAGAGATAAGGTATCTGCTGGGCAGATAAACCCGGGGGGGGTTTGGGGAGGACCCAGCCCGGAGTCTCTGGAGTTTTGGGGTCAGCACAAACCCCCCCCACACATCCCAGAGGTGGAGAGGGAGGAATGTTCCACAGGCAGGATAAGGGTGGTGGGATGGGGGGGAAATAACTGCTGTTATTTCCCTTTTTCTGTTGGATTTTCAACCCCCCGAATGAATTCCGGGCTGGAAAAAGGGGGAGCAGGGGAAGGTGGGGCAGGGATGGACGTGCTGCAAAACCCAACAAAAGCCAGATTTATATAAAAAGTCAGATTTATATAAATCTCTTCTCCACACAGAGACCTGAAAGCCCCATCCCTGAGGCTCAGGGGCTGCCCTGGGGTGGGAGATGAGGGCAGGCACCTTCCCTGAGCCCTGACCTCCCGTTAGGCTTTAATGCCACCTTTTTATTGCTTTCCAATAACCCCCCTGGTCGGGCAGAGCTCTGCCAGGTTCCCTCCAACCTCCCAGCACGGCCTCATCACCAGGTTTGGGGCTTTTATTGCTCTCTGAGGTGGCCAAAGCCATTAAAGGGCTGTGCTTTGATTCGATGAGGGACCTTTGGAGGGTCTCCTGAACATTCCAGCCCTGCCCCTGCTCTCCCTCAACCCCCCCTCTGCCAGGCACCAGTTTTAAGGTTTAATATTGAAGAGGTGCAGAACTGGCACCGAAATTTCCCCTTTTCCCCCCATTTTCTGGTTGGTGCCACATCCTTTTACCCACTGGGGTCTCAATGTCACCCCTGGGTGATCCAACCTGGATTTGTGGCCGAAAGAACATCTGATTGACCACATTTGGTGCTTTTTATAATAAACTCCTGATCCATAACCTGCTGGATTTATCACTTGGTGGGGGATGTGAGATGTAATAAGCAGCAGCTCCTTTTTTTGGCCCCGACATCCTTTATCCCCTGTCACTTCCCCGTGTTTCCAGAGGTGGGATCCAGCCAGCACCGATCGATACTTTTGTTTTATCTCCCTTTTCCCAATAATTTTTTTAATCATAGCGTGTTTCTCTCATCCCCCAACCTTTGGATAAATAATTGCAGGGCAAGAAGTGCCCACGTTCAGCACTTTTTGGAGAGGGGAAAAAGTGATGAAGTCAGGAGAGGGAAGGGAGGGAGCTGAGCCTTCCACTTCCCTTGGCATTCCCATCATGGGCAGGAATGGGGGCACGGAGGTGCAGCCACCCCAAAATCCATGGAAAATGTTTGTCACCCACCTGTCAGAGGTTATTGGAGCCCCCTGAGCCTGGTGGGACACGGGCAGGGCAGGTTGTCCCCCTTTCCCACCATCCCGTGTCCCCTGGGCTGGGCTGAGGGTGATTAAAGGAATGTGGGGCCAGGGAAGGCTGGACTTGGCCAGTTTAACCAGTAGGGCACCAGACTGGCAGCTGGGAGAGCCCAGTTTTACCCCCAAGTCTTGCTTTAGTACCTCTTTACCTCTTTGGGGTGGAAAAACTGGGAATGGGGGTTTGGGGGATCAGCACAGCCCCTCTTTGGGAAGGTCAAACTGGGAATGGGGGTCCAGGGGATCAGCACAGCCCCTTTTTGGGGTAGAGGGGATTGGGGGATCAGCACAGCCCCTTTTTGGGGTGGAAAAACTGGGAATGGGGGTCCAGGGGATCAGCACAGCCCCTCTTTGGGGTGGAAAAACTGAACAGGGGAGTTTGGGGGATCAGCACAGCCCCTTTTTGGGGTGGAGGGGATTGGGGGGTCAGCACAACTCCTCTTTGGGGTGGTCAAACTGGGAATGGGGGTCCAGGGGATCAGCACGACCCCTCTTTTGGGGTAGAAAAACTGGGAATGGGGGTCCAGGGGATCGGCACAGCCCCTCTTTGGGGTGGAGGGGATTGGGGGGTCAGCACAGCCCCTCTTTGGGGTGGAGGGGATTGGGGGATCAGCACAGCCCCTCTTTGGGGTGCTCAGACTGGTCGGGGGGGTCCCGCCCTGCCCCCAGCTCCCCGCTGCTGCTCTCCCCGGGCTTGGACCGCGACGCTGCTTGCTGCTCCTGCCTTCAATCCTGAGCTTCTGCTGCTTCCTTGTGGCAAAGCCTTGGAACGACACACGGTCCTTCCCTTCCTTCCCCCCCGCCCTGCCCGGGAACCGCGACCCCCGCCCCCGGGAGACCCCCCGGCCCCTCCTTCCCCTGCAGCATCCTCTGGGTACCAGCTCCGGGTTGGGGTCCCGCGGTCCCAGGAGGGAGATCCTTCACCCCCGTCCATCCCCGCGCTGACCTTTGCTGGGTCCTTTATAAGTCAAAGTGGGATTTGTGTCTGGGAGCCCTTCCCGGAGACCGTAAATATGCCAGGGAGGCTGATGGGAGCACTTGATTCCAGCCCTATGTGTTTTTAAAGACCCGAA
>NW_020924460.1:0-4096 GCF_003984885.1 Neopelma chrysocephalum | reverse complement strand
CGTAGAAGTCCATCTCCGCGGCGTGAACGGCGTAGAAGTCCATCTCCACACCGTGAACAACATAGAAGCCTATCCCCACGGCATGCCCAGTCTCCACCTCCACGTGAGAGATACAGAGAGGAGGCAGGAGTGGTTCCACGTAAGAGCGGAAGAGTAAAAAGGGAGGTGGAAAAGATTCTACGTGGGAGAGATGGACAAGAAATAATGCGAGAAAGCGAAATTACACAATCGCTGACCACAAGAGAGCTTAGAGATTTACGGAGAGATTATATGCGCTTGCCTGGTGAACAAGTCCTCGCCTGGCTGGTGCGATGCTGGGACAAGGGAGCTGATAGTCACATAATTGAAGGTGACGAAGCACGACACCTGGGATCCATTGCCCGAGACCCTAAGATCGAACAAGAAATGGGAAGGGAGAAAGCGGCGTCCAGTCTTTGGCTCCGAATTCTTCATGCTGTGAGGGCGAAATACCCGTTTAAGGAGTCCATGGAGAGTTCGTCAAGAAGGTGGAGGACTGCGGAAGAAGGCATCCAATACCTACGGGAATTGGCCATGCAGGAGATCGTCTACTCTGATCCAGAATATTATGACATCCAAGTTCCCGAGAATGTTCCTTGCACACAACCGATGTGGAAAAAGGTAATTCAAGGTGCTCCTAAACCGTATAGGTATTGCTTAATAACCGCATATCATCCAAAGATGGATGAACCAAGTGTGGACACCATGTGCGCTTGGATGAGGAGCATAGAGGAAAATCTGGAAGACTCCTTCGACCCTCTATACCGACACCCCTATGATAGGGAAAGAATGGAGAGAGATTATGAATACTACGGATATGAGGATGACCTTAGAGACAGAGATGACAGAAGGTATAGAGACTACAGAGAAAGGCCAATGGAATGATCACGACGGGATCGACGCAGACGACCTCGACCTAGACCTCGATCCTGGTCTCGATCTCGCTCACGATCTCCGTCATTCACACGTCGAAGGAAAGAAAACTCCAAGCGTCGGTCACGTAACCAATTATGGACATACCTTCGTAGTAAAGGAGAAAACATGAAGAAGTGGGACGGTGAACCCACTTCCAAGCTTGAAGCTAGAGTGAGAGAGCTGAAGCAAAAGGACACGGACAAGAAAGTTGTCTACGTAGTAGATGCAGACTTCTTAGAAAAGAAACTGCGATCGCCAAAGCACAAAAAGATGGAGGTCCGCTTTGACGATGGCAAAAAGGCCTCTAAGAAGTCAAAGTCCGACGATGAATGCTCTGATCAAGACCAGTAGAGGGGCCCTGCCTTCTGCCAGGAGAAGGAAAGGGACGAAGAAGATAACCGAGTTTACTGGGCTGTGTGGGTTCGATGGCCTGGCACATCGGATCCTCAGAGATACCGGGCCTTGATAGATACTGGAGCCCAGTGTACTTTAATGCCTTCGGAGCATAAGAGTACCGAGACTGTTTCAATTTCTGGAGTGACAGGAGGGTCTCAAGAGTTGTCAGTGGTGGAGGCTGACATGAGCTTGACAGGAGACCAATGGGAAAAGCATTCCATTGTGACGGGGCCAGAAGCCCCTTGCGTTCTTGGCATGGACTATCTGAGAAGAGGATACTTCAAGGACCCAAAAGGGTACCGGTGGGCTTTTGGAGTAGCCACGGTAATTGAAGAAGAGTCCAAGCAATTGTCTGCCCTTCCCGGCCTCTCAGAAGACCCTTCCATTGTAGGACTACTGCGAGTTAAAGATCAAGAAGTACCAATAGCCACGACAACCGTACACAGACGACAGTATCGGACGAATCGAGATGCTGTGATCCCCATCCACAAGATGATCCGAAAGTTGGAGAGCCAAGGGGTGGTCAGCAGAACCCATTCACCCTTCAACAGCCCCATCTGGCCTGTACGTAAGTCTGATGGTGAATGGAGATTAACCGTGGACTATCGTGGCTTGAATGAAGTCACGCCGCCATTGAGCGCTGCTGTACCAGACATGTTGGAGCTCCAGTATGAGCTGGAGTCCGAGACAGCAAAGTGGTACGCCACCATTGACATGGCAAATGCATTTTTCTCCATTCCCTTAGCAGCAGAGTGCAGGCCACAGTTTGCTTTCACCTGGAGGGGCGTTCAATATACCTGGAATCGACTGCCCCAGGGGTGGAAGCACAGTCCAACCATCTGCCATGGACTGATTCAGGCCACGCTAGAGAAGGGTAAGGCTCCAGAACATATCCAATACATTGATGACATCATTGTATGGGGGGACACAGCAGAAGAAGTGTTCAAGAAAGGACAGAAGATCATTCAGATTGTCCTCGATGCTGGTTTCGCCATCAAGAAGAGCAAGGTCAAGGGACCTGCTCGAGAGATCCAATTCCTAGGGGTGAAATGGCAAGATGGACGACGTCAGATACCAACAGACGTAATCAACAAGATTGTAGCAATGGCTCCGCCCACAAACAAGAAAGAAACCCAAGCTTTTCTGGGAGCAATAGGCTTTTGGAGGATGCACATCCCAGAGTACAGTCAGATTGTGAGCCCTCTTTACTTTGTGACCCGTAAGAAGAACAATTTCCAATGGGGTCCTGAACAGCAGCAGGCATTCAAACAGATCAAGCAAGAGATTGCACATGCCGTGGCTCTTGGACCAGTCAGGACGGGACCAGATGTAAGGAATGTGCTCTACACTGCAGCTGGAGATAAAGGTCCCTCCTGGAGCCTCTGGCAAAAGGTGCCTGGCGAGACACGAGGGCGACCACTGGGTTTCTGGAGCCGAAGCTACAGAGGTTCTGAAGCCAATTACACCCCTGTGGAGAAGGAAACCTTAGCGGCGTATGAAGGCATACGAGCAGCTTCAGAGGTAATTGGTACCGAAGCACAGCTCTTCCTGGCACCCCGACTGCCAGTGTTGAGCTGGATGTTCAAAGGGAAGGTGCCCTCTACGCATCACGCCACCGATGCCACGTGGAGCAAGTGGATTGCTTTGATTACGCAACGTGTCCGAATCGGGAACTCGAATCGCCCTGGCATTTTGGAAATCATAACCAATTGGCCCGAAGGTGGGAACTTCAGTCTGGCAGAAGAAGAAGAAGAGCCAGTGAGTCGAGCTGAAGAAGCTCTGCCATATGATAAGCTGCCAGATGAAGAAAGACGCTATGCCCTTTTCACCGATGGTTCCTGCCGTATTGTAGGGAGGAGCCGGAAGTGGAAAGCAGCTGTTTGGAGTCCCACCCGACGAGTGTCGGAAGCCACTGAAGGTAAAGGCGAATCGAGTCAGTTTGCGGAACTCAAAGCGGTCCAATTGGCCCTAGATATCGCAGAGAGAGAAGGATGGCCAAGGCTCTACCTGTACACCGATTCGTGGATGATAGCCAATGCCCTATGGGGATGGCTAGACCGGTGGAAAAAGATGAATTGGAGGCGTAGAGGGAAACCCATCTGGGCTGCTGATCTGTGGCAAGACATCGCTGCCAGAGTGAAGACACTAGATGTAAGAGTCCGCCATGTGGATGCCCATGTGTCCAAGAAGCGAGCTAATGAGGAACATGCTAATAACAAACAGGCAGACCGAGCTGCACAGGTCAAGGTCTCGCAAGCAGACCTAGACTGGCAGCAGAAGGGAGAGTTGTTCCTAGCTCGATGGGCCCATGATGCTTCGGATCATCAGGGCCGAGATGGCACTCATAGATGGGCACGAGACCGAGGGGTGGATTTAGCGAAAGATATCATCTCTCAAGTTATCCGTGACTGTGAAACCTGTGCTGCTATTAAGCAGGCAAAGAGGTTGAAGCCCCTGTGGTATGGTGGACGTTGGGAGAAGTATGGAGAGGCATGGCAGGTGGATTATATCACATTGCCACAGACTCGCCAAGGTAAACGCTATGTGCTTACCATGGTGGAAGCAACCACAGGATGGTTGGAAACATATTCGGTACCGCATGCAACAGCCCGAAACACCATCCTAGGCCTTGAGAAGCAGGTCCTGTGGAGACATGGCACTCCAGAGCGAATTGAGTCAGACAATGGGACTCATTTCAAAAACAGTCTAGTGGCCACTTGGGCACAGGAGCATGGTATTGAATGGGTATATCACATTCCATATCATG
>NW_020924459.1:1738-3896 GCF_003984885.1 Neopelma chrysocephalum | reverse complement strand
ACTGCCCCCAAAACACCCCAAAAATGCCCCAAAACTGCCCCCAAAACGCTCCAAAAATGCCCCAAAAACACCCCAAAAATGCCCCAGAACCACTCCAAAAACACACCAAAAGTGCCCCATAAAACACCTCAAAAACGCCCCCAAACCACCCCAAAAACGCCCCCAAACCACCCCAAAAATGTCCCCAAACCACCCCAAAAATGCCCCCAAACCACCCCAAAAATGCCCCCAATACCCCCCAAAAAACACCCCAAAAATGCCCCATAAAACACCCCGAAAACGCCCCATAAAACACCCCCAAACCACTCCAAAAATGCCCCAAAAACACTCCAAAAATACCCCCAAAACACCCCAAAATAGGGCAAGAAGTCCCTTTGCAGGTGCCCGACCCCTTTTACGAGGCGGGGGGGAAACTCTGGAACGTGCTTCTCGCTGGAATTGAATGTCCGAATTCCCAAATTCCCGAATTGTGTGTTCCCAGAGAGCCAGCCCACGACGTCGGATGAGACGGTGGTGGCCGGAGGGACCGTGGTGCTCAAGTGCCAGGTGGAGGATCCCGATGATTCCTCGCTCCAGTGGTCCAACCCCGCCCAGCAGACCCTCTACTTCGGGGAGAAACGAGGTCCATGGGTTGGGAATCGGGATTGGGGTGGGATGGGATGGGATGGGGTGGGAAAGGATGGGATGGGGTGGATGGGACGGGGTGCGTGGGGTGAGTGGAATTGGATGGGATTGATGGGATGGATGGAATGGGTGGGATGGGATGGGATGGGGTGGAATGGATGGGGTGGGATGGGATTGGTGGGATGGGATTGATGGGGTGGGATGGGATGGGATGAGGTGGGATGGGATGGGATTGATAGGATGGGGTGGGATGGGATGGGATGGGATGGGATGGAATGGATGGGATGGGGTGGGATGGGATGGGATTGATAGGATGGGGTGGGGTGGGATGGTCCAACCCCGCCCAGCAGACCCTCTACTTCGGGGAGAAACGAGGTCCAAGGATTGGGAATCGGGATTGGGATGGGATGGGATGGGATTGATGGGATGGGGTGGGATGGGATTGATGGGATGGGATGGGAAAGGGTGGGTGGGTGGGATGGGATTGGGATGGGATGGAATGGATGGGATGGGGTGGGATGGGATGGGATTGATAGGATGGGGTGGGGTGGGATGGTCCAACCCCGCCCAGCAGACCCTCTACTTCGGGGAGAAACGAGGTCTGGGAGTTGGGAATTGGGATTGGGATGGGATGGAATGGGGTGGGATGGGATGGGATGAGGTGGGATGGTCCAACCCTGCCCAGCAGACCCTCTACTTCAGGGAGAAACGAGGTCCAGGGGTTGGGATTGGGGTGGGATGGGATGGGATGGAGGGGATGAGATGGGATTAGATGGGATGGGGTGGGGTGGGATGGGATGGGGTGGGATGGGATAGAATGGATGGGATGGGATTAGATGGGATGGGGTGGGGTGGGATGGGTGGGACGGGATGGGATGGAATGGATGGGGTGGGATGGGATGGATGGGATGGGATGGGATGGGATGGGATGGGGTGGTGTGGGATGGTCCAACCCCGCCCAACAGACCCTCTACTTTGGGGAGAAACAAGGTCCAGGGGTGGGATTGGGATGGGATGGGTGGGATTGATGGGATGGGATGGAGGGGATGGGATGGGATGGGATGGAGGGGATGGGATGAGGTGGGGGAGGGTGGGATGGGATGGGATGGGATAGGATGGGATGGGCTGGGATGAGTAGGATGGGAAGGAATAGGAAAGATGGGATAGGGTAGAATGGGTGGGATGAGGTGGATGGGATGGGATGGGGAAAATGGGATGGGATGGGCTGGGCTGGGATCGAGAGCAGCACCGTGGTGCCACCCCGGAGCTGGCTCAGGGCGATGTCCCCTCTTGCTCCCACCCCAGTGGTGCCCCCAGCCTGTGGCTCACCCCGTTGTCCCTTTTCCCGCCCCAGCTCTCCGGGATAACCGGATCCAGCTGGAAAAATCCACCCCCAACGAGCTGACCATCAGCATCAGCGACGTGGTGCTGGCGGACGAGGGCGAGTACACCTGCTCCATCTTCACCATGCCCGTGCGCACCGCCAAGGCCCTGGTCACCGTGCTGGGTACGGGCACCCCTGCTCCATCCCACC
>NW_020924459.1:0-1728 GCF_003984885.1 Neopelma chrysocephalum | reverse complement strand
GTGGCCCCCTGGCACACGTGTCCATGTGCCACACGTGTCCCCGTGTCCCTGCGTCACGCGTGTCCCCATGTCTCTGTGACAGACGTGTCCTCGGGACCCCGTGTCCCTGTGCCACACATGTCCCTGTGCCACATGTGTCCCCGTGGCACATGTGTCCCCATGCCATGCATGTCCCCGTGTCCCTGTGCCACACGTGTCCCTGTGTCCCCATGTCCCCGTGTCCATGTGGCACACATGTTCCTGTGGCCTCCTGTCCCCGTGCCACACGTGTCCCTGTGGCACACGTGTCCCCATGTCCCCATGTCCGTGTGGCACACATGTTCCTGTGGCCTCCTGTCCCTGTGGCACACGTGTCCCCATGTCCCTGCATCCCCATGTCCTTGTGTCCCCGTGGCACACGTGTCCCTGTGCCACACGTGTCCCTGTGGCACGTGTCCCCATGTCACACATGATCCTGTGTCCCTGTGCCACATATGTCTCTGCGTCCCCATGTCCCTGTGGCACACGTGGCACATGTGTCCCTGTGTCCCCATGTCTCTGTGCCATACATGTCCCTGTGGCACATGTGTCCCTGTGTCACACATGTCCCTGTGTCCCCATGTCCCTGTGTCCCCCTGTCCCCATGTCCCTGTGCCACACGTGTCCCAGGGCTGTGTGCGTGTCCCTGTGTCCCTGTATCCTCATGTCCCTGTGTCTCTGTGTCCCCATGTCCCCGTGGCACACATGTTCCCATGGCACATGTATCCCTGTGTCCCCGTGTCCCCATGTCCCAGTGTCCCTATGCCACATGTGTCCCCATGTCCCTATACCACACACGTCCCCATGTCCCTGTGTCACACATGTCCCCATGGCACACGCGTCCCTGTGGCACACATGTCCCTGTGTCCCTGTATCCTCATGTCCCTGTACCACACGTGTCCCTGTGTCCCTGTGGCACACGTCCCCGTGGCACATATTTCCCCATGTCCCTGTGTCCCCTTGTTCCCATATCCCCGTGTCCCCATGTCCCTGTGTCACACTGTCCCTGTGTCCCCGTGTCCCCATGTCCCCGTGTCCTCGCGTCCCTGTGCCACCACCTCTTGAGGTGCCACCACCCCTTGAGATGCCCTCATCCCTTGGGATGCCCCCACCCCTTGGGTTGCTGTGCCAGCCCTCAGGGGCAAGCACGAGCCCCACCTGGGCCCCCACCATGTGCCCACCCCCCTTTTGTTGCCCACCCCCATTTTGTTGCCCACCCCCATTTTGTTGCTCACCCCCCTATTTTTATGCCCACTCCCCATTTTGGTGCCCACTCCCCATTTTGTTGCTCACCCCCCGTTTTGTTGCCCACACCCCCCTGTTTTGGTGCCCACCCCCCCAGATTTCCTCCCTCTTTGCCCCTTCCCCGTCCCCACCGGGCACCTCCCGGGGCAGGGTGGGGGGAGGCCCTGGGGGTCAAAACGTCCCCCCCCGGGGGGCTGAACCCGCTCTCCCCTCTCTCTCTGTGCCCTCCCCGTGCCCCCCACCCGCGGTGGGCAGACGCCAGCCCGGTGCCCTCGGCGTCGGGCACGTACCACGCCGTCATCGGGGGCGTGGTGGCCGTCATCGTCTTCCTCCTGCTCAGCCTCCTCATCGTCCTGGGGCACTACCTGATCCGGCACAAAGGTATATGGGGGGCACGGGGGGCACGAGGGGGGCACGGGGGGGCACGAGGGGGGCACGGGGTTATGATGGCATTTAAGTCAAGAC
>NW_020924458.1:4046-6331 GCF_003984885.1 Neopelma chrysocephalum | reverse complement strand
TGTCCAAGCCCCGTGTGATCCGGGATGTCCCCTGAACCCCCCCAAATCCCTGTTTTATTCCCAGTGAGCTGTATTTCCGTGCCCCATCCCTGTCCAAGCCCCGTGTGATCCGGGATGTCCCCTAAACCATCCCAAATCCCCTCTAACCCCCCCAAATTCTCTCTAACCCCCCAGTGAGCTGTATTTCCGTGCTCCATCCGTGTCCAAGCCCCGTGTGATCCGGGATGTCCGTGCCAGCTCCATCGGGAAGCTGGTCACCGTCAGGGGGGTCGTCACCCGCGTCACCGACGTCAGACCCCTGCTCGTGGTGGCCACCTACAGCTGTGACCAGTGCGGGGCTGAGACCTACCAGCCCGTAAGGGGGGTCCTGGGGGGTCCTGGGGGGCTTCTTTGGGGAGTTATGGGGGGTTTGGGGGGATTTGAGGAGGTTTGAGGGGGGTTGGAGATGTTTTAGGGGGGTTTTGGGGTGCAACCCCTGCTCGTGGTGGCCACCTACAGCTGTGACCAGTGCGGGGCCGAGACATACCAGCCCGTAAGGGGGGCTTTGGGGGGATTTAATCCACAGCTTTATGGAATTTTGGGGCTTTTGGGGGTCCTAAAAGGGGTTGGGGGACTCTAAAGAGGCTTCGAAGGGGGGCTTGGGGTGCCCAAATGTGGTTTTGGAGGGGCCACAACTGCCCCCTTAAGGGGGTTTTGGGGCGTTTGAGGGGCTTTAGGAGGGGTTGAGGGGCTTTAATCCCCTCCTTTTGGGGGTTTTGGGGGAGTTATGGGGGAATTTGGGGGCCTCAGGTGGGTTTTTTGGGGTCTGGGGTGTTCAGGGGGTCTGTAGGATTTTGAGGCCCCTTCCAGATCAAGGGTCCCTCCTTTTCCTGCCCCTTTTATGAGGTTTTTGGGGGGGGATTTGGGGATCCAGGTGGGTTTTTTTGGGATCCAGGTGGATTTTTTGGGATGCAGGGGATTCAGGGGGGTCTGTAGGATTTTGGGGGCCCCCCCTGACCCCTCTGTTCCCCCCCCCAAATCGAGGGTCCCCCTTTTCCTGCCCCTTTCATGAGGGGGATTTTGGGCTCCACGTGGATTTTTTGGGATCCAGATGGATTTTTTGGGATCCAAGGCAATTTTTTGGGATCCAGGAGGTTCAGGGGGGTCTGTAGGATTTTGGGGGCCCCCCCTGACCCCTGTTTTCTCCCCCCCCAGATCGAGGGCCCCACGTTCACGCCGCTGTTGCTGTGCCCGAGCCGCGAGTGCCAAACCAACCGCGCGGGGGGGAGGCTCTACCTGCAGAGCAGGGGCTCCAAATTCACCAAATTCCAGGAATTACGCATCCAGGAGCACGTGAGTCAGGGAAAATCCCAAAAAAACGGGCTCCGGGGACCCCAAAACGGTCAAAAACGGCCCCAAAATGGGCCTGGAAATGGGTTTCAAAATGGCCGCCAGGGTGGCAAAATGATCTCAAAGGTCCCCAAAATGAGCTCCAAATTCCAGGAATTGTGGCTTCAGGAGCATTTGAGGGAGGGGGAACATCCAAAGTCCCCTGAGAAGCCCCAAAAATGGGTTTTGGGGACCCTAAAATGGTCAAATATGGCCCCAAAGTGGGCCTGGAAATGGGCCTCAAAATGGCCACCAGGGTCCTTAAACTGGGCCTTGGCATCCCAAAATGGGCTCCAAATTCCCCAAATTACAGGAATTGTGGACCCAGGAGTATGCGAGTGAGGGAAAATCCCCCAAAAATGGTCCTTGGAGACTCCGAAACGGTCAAAAACGGCCCCAAATTGGTCAAAACCAGCCCCAAAATAGGTCTCAAAATGGGTCTCAAAATGACCGCCAGGGTGACAAAACGGTCTCAAATGGCCCCCAAATGGGCCCAAACTGACCCCAAATGTTCCCAAACTGACCCCAAACGTTCTCAACTTGACCCCAAACTGACCCCAAGTGTCCCCGAACTGACCCCAAATGTCCCCGAATTAACCCCAAAAGTCCCCAAACTGACCTCAAATGTCCCCAAACTGATCCCAAATGACCCCATACTGATCCCAAACATCCCCAGACTGACCCCAAATGACCTGAAACATCCCCAGACTGACCCCAAACATCTTCAAACGTCCCCAAACTGATCCCAAACATCCCCAAAAGTCCCCGAACTGACCCCAAACATCCCCAAACTGACCCCAATTGTTCCCACCCCGTTCCCAGTCTGACCAGGTCCCCGTGGGGCACCTGCCCCGCTCCGTGTCCGTCCACCTGCGAGGGGAGAACACGCGCCAGGCACAGCCCGGGGACCACCTCAG
>NW_020924458.1:3703-4036 GCF_003984885.1 Neopelma chrysocephalum | reverse complement strand
ATCGACAGGTGCAACAGGTGAGACCCCAAAAACACACCTGGGACCCCAAAACTGACCCCAAACCCACCTGTGTGACCCCAAAAATACACCTGAGACCCCAAAACTGCCCCCAAACCCACCTGAGTGTCACCGGGGTCTTCCTGCTCCTCCTGAGACCGGGGTATCGACAGGTGCAACAGGTGAGACCCCAAAACTGCCCTAAAACTCACCTGAGTGACCCCAAATCCCTGTTTTTATCCCAAAATCCAGGGTCTGCTCTCAGAAACATACCTGGAGGAGCATCACCTGTTTGTTATTGTTTGTTTTTGTAGGGTCTCCTGTCTGAGACGTACC
>NW_020924458.1:488-3693 GCF_003984885.1 Neopelma chrysocephalum | reverse complement strand
GGGTCTCCTGTCTGAGACGTACCTGGAGGCCCCAAATCCCTGTTTTTCACCCCAAATCCCTGTTTGTTTTTGTAGGGTCTCCTGTCCGAGACGTACCTGGAGGGGCATCACCTGCTGAAGGTGAACAAGAGCGAGGAGGAGGAAGGAGGAGGAGGGGAACTCACCGAGGACGAGCTCAAGGAGATCACGGGTGGGTTTGGGGCAAAAAACACAGATTTGGGGTCACACAGGGGAGGTTTGGGGGAAAAACAGGGATTTGGGGTCAAAATGGGGCAGTTTGGGGGAAAAAAGGGGCAGTTTGGGGTCACACAGATGAGTTTGGGGGGAAAAGGGGGGATTTGGGGGGAAAAAAGGGGGATTTGGGGTCACACAGGGCAGTTTTGGGGGAAAACAGGTGAGTTTGGGGGTAAAAAGGGGGGATTTGGGAGGGAAAAAGAGGGATTTGGGGGAAAAAACAGGATTTGGGGTCACACAGCGGAGTTTGGGGTGAAAAAAAGGGGATTTGGGGGTCAAAATGGGGCAGTTTGGGGGGAAATGGGGGGTTTGGGTGGAAAAAAGGGGGATTCAGGGGGAAAAAAGGAGATTTTGGGGGTAAAACAGGTGAATTTTGGGGGGAAACCAGGGGAGTTCAGGGGAAAAAAAAGGGAGTTTTGGGGGGAAAAAAGAGGGATTTGGGGGGAAAAAGGGGGAGTTTGGGGAGAAAAAAGGGGGATTTGGGGTCACACAGGTGAGACTGGGGGGAAAAACAGATTTGGGGTCACACAGATGAGTTTTGGGGGGAAATGGGGTAGTTTGGGGTCACACAGGTGAGTTTGGGGTGAAAAAAAGGGGGATTTGGGAGGAAAAAAGGGGAATTTGGGGGGAAACCAGGTGAGTTTGGGGTCACACAGCTGAGTTTTGGGAGGAAATGGGGCAGTTTGGGGTTCCCAGGTGGGGTTTTTGAGGCTCCCAAGCTCCTTTTCGAGGTTCCCAGGTGGTTTATTCCCATTTTTTCCCATTTTTCCCCATTCCAGAGGATGATTTCTATGGCAAACTGGGGCTTTTCAAGTGAGTTTTTGGTGTTTCAAGTTAAATTTGAAGGTTCCTGGGTCAGTTTTGGGGTTCCCAGGTGGGGTTTTGAGGCTCCCAAGCTCCTTTTTGAGGTTCCCAGGTGGTTTATTCCCATTTTTTTCCCATTTTTCCCCCTTCCAGAGGATGATTTCTCTGGCAAACTGGGGGTTCCCTGGCTCATTTTTGAGGTTCCCAGGTGGAATTTTGTCATTTCCAGTTAAATTTGAAGGTTCCCAGGTGGGTTTTTGGGGCTCCCAAGCTCATTTTCGAGGTTCCCAGCTGGTTTATTCCCATTTTTCCCCATTTTTCCCCTGTTCCAGAGGATGATTTCTACGGCAAACTGGCCTCCTCCATCGCCCCCGAGATCTTCGGCCACGAGGACGTGAAGAAGTCGCTGCTGCTGCTGCTCGTGGGGGGCGTCGAGAGGAGCCCCCGGGGCATGAAAATACGGGGTGAGGGGCCCAAAATCCCGGGAAATGGACCCAAAATCCCGGCAAAGGGACCCCAAAATCCTGGGGGCAGAGCCAGTGGATTTATCCCTTTTTTTCCTCTTTCTTCCCTTTTTTTTCCCCCTTTTTTTCCCCTTTTTTTCCCCTTTTTTCCCCTTTTTTTCCCTTATTTTTTTCCCCTATTATTTTTCCCTTATTATTTTTCTTCCCCCCCCTTTTTTCCCTTTTTCTCCCCTTTTTTCTTTCTTTTCCCCTTTTTTCCCCTTTTATTTTTCCCCTTCTATTTTTCCCCTTTTATTTTTCCCCCTTTTTCCCCTTTCCCCCCTTTTCCCCCCTTATTCCTCCCATTTTTCCCTTACTATTTTTTCCCCTTATTTTTCCTTTATTATTTTCCACTTATTATTTTTTCCCTTATTTTTCCCTTATTTTCCCTTATTTTTTCCTTATTTTTCCCTCACTTTCCCTTATTTTTTCCTTATTTTTCTCTTATTTTCCCTCTTTTTTTCCTTATTTTTCCCTTATTTTCTGCTCTTTTTCCTCTTTTTTTTTTACTTTTTTCTGCATTTTTCCCATATTTTTCCTTCCCTTTTTCCCCCCTTTCTCCCCCCTTTTTCCCTCCTTTTTCTCCCCCTTTTCCCCTCCTTTCCCCCCACACCCCCTTTTTCCCTTTTTCCCCCCCAAAAAAATCCCGGGATGGTCCCAAATCCCCCCATTTTTGTGCCCCTCCCCCAGGACCCCAAATCCGGGTTTTGGGACCCCCCAAATTCCCATTTTCCCAACATTTTTCCCATTTTTCCCGTTCCCAGGGAACATCAACATCTGTCTGATGGGAGACCCCGGAGTGGCCAAATCCCAACTGCTCTGTTACATCGACAGACTGGCACCGCGCAGTGAGTGGCCTTCATCCTCACCTTCATCATCCTCATCTTCATCTTCATCATCCTCACCTTCATATTCATCATCCTCATCTTCATCCTCACCTTCATCCTCTTCTTCCTCCTCCTCCCCATCCCCTCCCTGTGTTACATCGACAGACTGGCACCGCGCAGTGAGTGGCCTTCATCACCTTCATCATCCTCCTCTTCATCCTCACCTTCATCCTCATCTTCCTCATCTTCATCCTCACCTTCATCTTCCTCCTCCTCCCCATCCCTTCCCTGTGTTACATCGACCACCTGGCACGGCGCAGTGAGTCACCTTCATCATCACCTTCATCATCCACATCCTCACCTTCATCGTCCTCATCTTCATCTTCTTCATTCTCACCTTCATCCTCCTCCTCCTCCCCATCCCCTCCCTGTGTTACATCGACCCCCTGGCACCGCGCAGCGAGTCACCTTCATCTTCATCATCTTCATCCTCTTCTTCATTTTCGTCCTCCTTTTCATCTTCATTCTCCTCTTCATCTTCCTCTTCCTCCCCCCTTTCCTTCCTCCCCACCCAACCCCTGTTGGGCTGATGTTGCTCTGTCTTGGTGACCTCCCTGGGGTAATTTTGATGATATTTTTGGGGTGATTTTAGGGTATTTTTGGGGTCATTTTACAGTATTTTTGGGGTGATTTTTTTGGTATTTTTGGGGTGATTTTTTTGGTATTTCTGGGGTGATTTTGAGACTATTTTTGGGGTGATTTTTTGGGTATTTTTGTGGTGATTTTGATTATATTTTTGGGGTGATTTCGAGGCTATTTTTGGGGTGATTTTGAGGC
>NW_020924458.1:0-478 GCF_003984885.1 Neopelma chrysocephalum | reverse complement strand
TTTGGGGTGATTTTAAGGATATTTTTGAGGGTGTTTTTGGGGTGATTTTGAGGATATTTTCAGGGTTATTTTGAGGCTATTTTTGGGATCACTCCAGGTGTTCTCTGGGTGCTCTGAAGGTTCTCTAAGTGCCTTCCTCCCCCTCCCCAGGCCAGTACACGACAGGCCGTGGCTCCTCGGGCGTGGGTCTGACCGCAGCGGTTCTGAGGGACCCCCGGAGCGGGGAGCTGGTTCTGGAGGGGGGAGCCCTGGTCCTGGCCGACCGCGGCGTCTGCTGCATCGACGAGTTCGACAAGATGCTGGAGGGCGACCGCGTGGCCGTGCACGAGGCCCTGGAGCAGCAGAGCGTGGCCGTGGCCAAGGCGGGGGTCCTGGCCACCCTCAACGCCAGGTGTGCCGTCCTGGCCGCTGCCAACCCCGCCCTGGGCAGGTACGACCCTGCCAGGAGCCTGGAGCACAACCTGCAGCTCCCAGCGGC
>NW_020924457.1:0-6268 GCF_003984885.1 Neopelma chrysocephalum | reverse complement strand
AGTGACACTGCCCAGGGACACTGCCAGTGCCCAGTGACAGTGCCCAGGGACACTGCCCAGGGACACTGCCAGTGCCCAGTGACCAGTGACACTGACCAGTGACCAGGGACCAGTACCAGGAACACTTGCCCAGGGACACTGCCAGTGCCCAGTGCCCAGTACCAGTGCCCAATGTCCAGTGACACTACACTGGCCAGTGACACTGTCAGCACCCAGTACCAGTGCCCAGTACCACTGCCCAATGCCCAGCACCCAGTGCCCCTGCCCAGTATCAGTGCCCAACACCAGTGTACAGCACCCAGCGTCCAGCACCCAATGCCCAGCATCCAGTACCCGGTACCAGTGCCCAGTGCCCAGCACTAACACCCAGCACCACTGCCCAGTGACCAGCACCCAGTACCACTGCCCAGGACCGATGCCCAGCACCAGCACCCAGTACCAGCACCCAGCACCCAGTCCCAGCGCTCAGCACCAACATCCAGTCCCGGTCCTCAGCACCCAGCCCCCCAGTCCCAATGCCCAGCACCCAGTCCCAGCGCCCAGTGCGAGCCCCCAGTGCCCCGGGGGTGCCCCCCGTGCCCCCGCAGTGGCACCTGAAGGCGTGGCAGTGTCGCTGCTGGCGCTCGGTGAGCAGTCGCAGGGGGTCCCTGCAGCAGTAGCGCTGCTGGCAGGTGCCACAGCAGAAGGTGAAGAACTCGCAGTCGAAGCCCGGGTGCCACGAGCCGTTCTTGTCCACGTACCACAGGCAGTCCTCGCCCCCGGCCACTGCGGAGGGTCACCTGTCACCGGGGCCTCGGGCCACCCGGCCACCCCCGCCCCGGGGGCACCGGCAGCGCCACACACACCCGCGCCCCACGTGGCACAGCCTGGACCCCTCCGTGTCCTGGGCCGCTGCTCCCCTGCGCCCTGGTCCATCCTGCCCCAGGGACCCTCAAAATGTGCCCCCAAAACCCTCCTCCCTCCTGCCCCACGGCCCCCCAAACTGTGCCCCTATGTACCCCCAATATTCTGCTCCATCCTGCCCCACAGACCCCTCCCTCCTGCCCCACGGATGCCCAAAACATGTCCCTCTGTCCCCCCACCTCCCGTCCCTGTGCACCCCCCCCATTCTGTCCTGTCCCACCCCCTTGCAGACCCCCCTCCATCCCACGCAGCTCCGGGACCCCTCCGATCCACTGAGCCCCCCGTCCCCCTCCCGGATGCTCCAGTGGCACCTCCCGTCCTATTTCTGGCCGGAGCCACCTGTTTTCCCAGAAACAGCCGCGAATCCAGGCCCGGGGGCGGCAGGAGGCGCGGGGACAGCGGGCGGGGAGCCGCGGCCGCGGGCTTCCTTCCTCCCGCGGGGGTCTCTCGGGGGGCCGCGCACCCCAAAAAGTGCCCCCGGCAGCTCAGGCCCGAGGGGGGAAACTGAGGCACGGGGGAAGCGAGCGTGGGAAGCCCCCAAATCCCCTGGGATGGGCATCCCAGCTCCGTGCCCACTGCTCCCTGGGACCGGTGGCTCCCGGGGACCCCGAAAATGGGAAATGGGGGGGTGTTTTTCGTGGGGGACACAGAGCCCGGGGGGGGCACGTTGGTGAAAGGGGCCGCGTGTGGCGAGTGACGATCACGGCCGGTGGCCCCAGCAGGAGCCCCGGTCACGGGCGGTGTCACCGCGTCCCATCGCAGGGTGATGGCACCGAACTCCCCCTCCCCGGGCCCCCATGTCTCACCCATCGAGGTGGCCATGGCCACCAGCAGGGTCCCGGCCAGGGGCCACCCGCCCCCGGGGCCGCCGGGCCCCATCGCGGGGCCGGGCCCGCTGTCCCCGCTCAGCGCTGCCCGGGGCGGGGGCGGAGGCTGCGCTGCGGCACCGGGGCCGCTCCTGGTCCCTCCCGGTCCCTCCCGGTTTCTCCCGGGGCCGCGGGGCCGCTGCCGGTGCCTCCCGGTGCCTCCCGGTGCCTCCCGGTGTCCCCTGGTGCCGCCCGGTGCCTCTCGGTGCCGCTGTCTCCCGGTGCCGCAGTGCTGCTCCGAGTGTCCCCCGGTGTCCCCCGGTGCCTCCCGGTGCCTGCCGGTGCCCCCCGGCGCGGGGCGGGCGCAGGCCCGCAGTGACGCCGCAGCCGGCGGCGCTCGGTCGGTCCGTGCCCGGTGTCTCCCCCCGCGGCACCGCCCCCCGCCTCAGCCACCGGCCCCCTCCCGCCCCCGGCGGGAGGAGCGGCCCCGCCGGCGCCGGGCGCGGCCGGGGAATGAGGGGATGTCCCGAGTGGTCCCTCCGGCACCGTCCGCCACCCCCCCCGCCCCCGGTGTTTCTCCTCTGCCTGCACCACGTCCTTTCACGGGCACCCCTTCCCCCCACACCGCTTCCTGCAGCCAACCCCTTCCCTATCCCCTGCACCCCAACTCCTCCACCCCACCCCACCCCTGTGCCCCTTATTTCCCTCCTCTGCACTCCATCCCTTCCCTTCACCCCTTCTCCCACCTCATCCCACGCCTGCACCCCTTATTTCCCTTTCCCGCACTCCATCATTTCCCCTCCCAGCACCCCTTGTCCCACCCCAGCCTTTCTCTGAATCCCTTATTTCCCTCTCCCTGCACCCCATCCCCTGCACCCTTCCTGGCTACCCCCTTGCCCCCTCCCCTGCCCCCCAGCCTTCTCCTCTACCCCTTCCCCTCCCTGAGCCCCCTTTCCCAGCTCCCCATCCCAGCCAGGCTCACTGGGTGCTGGGTGGGCACAGCTGGACCTGGGGCACCCCCCTGGGCACTGGGGAACCCCCCTGGCACTGGGAACACCCTCCTGGGCACTGAGGGCACCCTCTTGGGCACTGGGGAACCCCCCTGGCACTGGGGGCATCCCCCTGGCACTGGGGGCATCCCACCACTGCCCTGAGCACAGCTAGAGACCAAAATCCCTGAGTCCCAACCTGGCAGCACCAACTGTCCCCAGGGATGGGGATCCCGGGAGGGGACAGGGCTGGGGACACAGAGGTGACACATCTCGAGGGTGACACATCCCAAACCCCACCTTTATTAGAGACCAGAACCCCAAACTGAGGATGACATCGGGGGTCACAGTGTCACCATCAGCACCACGGTCAAGGTGTCACCATCACCATCAGGGTGACGGTGTCACCATCAGCATCGGGGTGACACTGTCACCATCAGCACCAGGGTCACAGTGTCACCAGTGTCACCATCAGCACTGCGGTGCCGGTGCCACTGAGGCCACATGGGGTGGGAGCCAGCCCGTGTCACCCCACTGTGCCTCCCCTCCATGTCCCCACACTGGGGCAGGGGGTCCCTGGGCCAGCCAGGCTGTGCCCCCCGGCCCGGGCTGGGGGCTCTGCTCACACTTGTGTGACGATCTCGCCGTTCTCGGGCACGTAGAGCTGCACGGGCACCCCGGGCACCGAGCGCCGCAGCACAGGGGGGGCCTGGGGGCATGGGGAGCACTTGGGTGCCAGCACCCCACCCTGTGCTGGGCACCCCACCCTGTGCTGGGCACCCCCCAGGGCAGCCCCGGGGGCACCCCCACCCTGTGCTGGGCACCCTGGAGCAGGACTGGAGTCCCTGCAGGTCCCTGGGGCAGGACCAAGACCCTAAAGGGGCTCCTGGGGTGGGACTGGGTCCTACAAGGGCCCCTGGGGCAGGACCACGGTCCCAGGAGGGTTCTTGGGGTAGGATTGGGGTCCCACGAGGGTCTCTGGGGAAGGACCAAGACCCTAAAGCGGTTCTCAGGGTGGGACCAGGGTCCCACAATGGTCCTTGGGGCACGACCAGGACCTTAAGAGGGTTCCTGGAGCAGAATGGGGTCCCATGTGGGTCCCAAGGGCAGGAGTGAGACCCTAAAGGGGCGCCTGGGCACCCCCTGGGGCAGGGGCTGGGGAGGGTTGTGGGGGCACAGCTGTAGGTCCCCACTTGCCTGATGTTGCTGTGCCATGGGGAACCCACCCCAGTGGGACCAGGGAGGAGGGGGGGACTGGCCCCCAAAATGTCAGCAGGGACCCCCCTGCCCAGGGGCACCCCAGTGCTGCCCCCAGGACCCCCGTGGGTCCAGCTGGTGGGACCCTGGCTATGACCAGAGGGACTCACTGAGACCCCAATCCCACCCCAGGGACCCCCTTAAGGTCCTGGTCCTGCCCCAGGGACCCTTGTGGGACCCCCATCCTGCCCCAGGGACCCTTGTAGGACCCCAGTCCTGCCCCAAGGACCCTCGTGGGACCCCAATTCCTCCCCATGGACGCCCTCAGAACCCCACATACACTCTGGGGACCCCACCAGAGCCAGATATCCCCTGACCCCACCTCAGGGTGACCCCTCCCCGCAGGGCAGCCCCCCGGGGGTCCCCCCCGCCTCCAGCCCCCGTGTCCTACCTGGACTCGCGAGAGCACGGCCCGGGAGAGGGGCCCGTCCCCGGGGATCCCTCCGGGGGGTCTCCCGAGGGCCCCCTCCCTGTCCAGGGAGTGCGGCCGCGCCCCCCGCAGCCGCGCGCGCTGGTGCCACGAGCGGAGCTCCTCGGTGACGGCGGCGCGGGAGAGCCCCCGGGCCCCGCCGTAGTCCTTGAGCGAGGGGGTCCGGACGATGCGGGAGCGGGAGGGCACGAGGCGCTGGTACCGCAGCGGGGCCAGGTCCTGCTCCAACAGGAGCCCCGGGGGGGGGCGGCTGGACGCGGGGGGGGCCCCGCGGGCACGGCCCGGGCAGGGGCAGGGACGCGGCGAGGGTCCCGTCGGGGCCGGAGCCGCCCGGGGAGGGCGCGCGGGACGCGCTGGACACGCTGGACACGCTCTCGGCCGATCCCGAGAGGAACGAGGGGCCCGCGGGCGGTGGGAACGACACCACGCAGTGCGGGGGGCGGCGGCGGGGCCCGGGGGGACGGCCCCGGGGCTCCAGGGGCGGCCAGGGCAGATCCAACCTGGGAAAAGAGAGGGATCACCCTGGGGGGGGACAGGGATCCAGCCTGGGAAAAGAGAGGGATCACCCTGGGAGAACAGAGGGATCACCCCGGCAGGGGACAGGGATCCAACCTGGGGAAAGGAGAGGGATCCATCCTGGGGAAAGGAGAGGGATCCATCCTGGGTGAAGGACATGGATCCATCCTGGGGAAAGGTCACAGAACCCCATGGGAGGTGAGTGGAACTAATCCCATGGCACTGGAGCTCCAGCCTCCCATGGCATTATCTCCATCCTCCCTGTGGGGCCGAGCTCCAGCCTCCCATGGGGCTTTCTCCAGCCTCCTCCCATGGGATTATCTCCATCCTTCCTGTGGGATTTTCTCCAACCTCCTCCCTATGGGCTGAGCTCCATCATCTTCACAGGGTTATTTCCATCCTCCTTCCTATGGATTGAGCTCCAGCCTCCCCATGGGATCTCTCCCATCCTCTCCATGGGAGCCTCTCCATCCTTCCCATGGGATCCTCTCCATCCTCCCCATGGGATCCTCTCCATCCTTCCTGTGGGATCCTCTCCATCCTCCCCATGGGATCCTCTCCATCCTTCCCATGGGATCTCCTTCATCCTTCCCATGGGATCTCCCCCATCCTCCCCATGGGATCCTCTCCATCCTCCCCATGGGATCTCCCCCATCCTCTCCATGGGATCTCCTCCATCCCCTCCCCACGAGGTCCCCCCCTCCTTCCCCCATGTCCCCTGCCGTGCCCAGGCCGTACCTCCAGGCCTGGCTCTGTCCCCTCCGTGCCGGTGTCTCCGGGGTGCCGGGAGCGCTGGATCCTCCCTGCTGGCACAGCACCAGGGTCCTCACAGGGACAAACCGGTAGGGAGGGTCCCCTGGCCTGGCCCCCGGGGGGGCTGCAGGGTCAGGGCTGCCAGGGGCGGCCGGGGGGGACCCCAGGGGGGACCCCAGGTAGCACCGGGAGCTCCGGGTTTCCCCATCCCCGAGGTTGATTCCAGGATTTCTGCCCCTCTCGTAGGGTCTGTCCAGGCTGGTCTCCCGCCAGGGGCTGGGGGAGGATGGGGGTGGTCCCGACCCCTCCTCCTCCTCCTCAGTGGCATCCTCAGGGGACGGGGACCTCTGTGGGGTGGCAGGTCCTGGTGGCTGTGTGTCCTCTGTGGGAGAGAGGGAGGGCTGGGATGGAGGAGGCATGGGGGGGGATGGGATGGGATGGGATGGGATGGCATGGCATGGCATGGCATGGCATGGGATGGCATGGGATGGCATGGGATGGAGGGGACATGAGGGGGATGGTGGAGGGGACAGGTGGATGGTTTGGATGGAGGGAACAGGCAGGGAATTGGGATGGAGGGGACACACACGGTGGGATGGAATGGAGGGGACGTG
>NW_020924456.1:2187-3969 GCF_003984885.1 Neopelma chrysocephalum | reverse complement strand
TTTTTGCCTCTCTTTGAGGGTTTTTTTTTGTCCATTTGGGGTTTTTTGTCCGTTCGAGATTTTTTTGTCCATTTGGGGTTGTTTTGCCTCTCTTTGAGTTTTGTTTTTTTTCTGTTTGGGATTTTTTTGTCCATTTGGGGTTTTTTTGCCTCTCTTTGAGGTTTTTTTTGTCCATTTGGGGTTTTCTTGTCCATTTGTGGTTTTTTGTTTGTTTGTTTGGGATTTTTTTTTTTGGTCCATTTGGGGTTTTTTTGTCCATTTGTTTTTTTTTTTCTGTTTGGGATTTTTTTGTCCATTTGGAGTTTTTTTGCCTCTCTTTGAGGGTTTTTTCTTGTCCATTTGGGGTTTTTTGCCTCTCTTTGAGGGTTCTTTTTTTGTCCATTTGGGGTTTTTTTGTCCATTTGGGTTTTTCTTTCTGTTTGGGTTTTTTTTTGTCCATTTGGGTTTTTTTTTCCATTTATTTTTTTTAATCCATTTGGGATTTTTTTTTTGTCCATTTGGGGTTTTTTTTGCCTCTCTTTGATGGTTTTTTTTAATCCATTTGCGTTTTTTTTTGCCTCTTTTCTGAGTTTTTTTCATCCCTTTGGGATTTTTCCCCCCGGTTTGGTGTGTTTGGGTTTTTTGGGAATGACTCACGTGTCCGTAGGGCAGGAGCAGCCCCAGCAGGGTCCCCCCCAGCAGCAGGACCAGGAGCAGAACCGCCAGGATTCCCTGGCACGAGGTGAAATCCACCTGGAAAGGGGGAAAACATCCCAGTCCAGGGCCTTTCCCACCAGGAAAAGGAGCCCCAGGAGCCCTCCCGGCACCGGGAATTCCTCCCCCTCCTCCTCCTCCATGGGCCCAAACGCTTCCCAAATCGTCCCAGTCCTCCCCAGATCCCGGGTTATCCCAAATTTCAGCCTCTCCCAGCTCCATCTGCACCCCTTGGACACATCCCAATCCTCCCAAAATCCCAGGTTATCCCAAACTTCTTCATCTTCCAGCCCCCTCTACACCCCTGGTACATCCCAACGCTCCCAAAATCCCATATTATCCCAAACTTCCTCATATTCCAGCCCCATCCACGCTCCTGGAACATCCCAATCCACCAAAATCCCAGATTATCCCAAACTTCAGCCTCTCCCAGCTCCATCTGCACCCCTTGGACACATCCCAACCCTCCCAAAATCCCAGGTTATCCCAAACTTCAGCCTCTTCCAGGCCCATCCACACTCCTGGAACATCCCAATCCACCAAAATCCCAGATTATCCCAAACTTCCTCATCTTCCAGCCCCATTTCCGGGCCTGGCACATCCCAATCCTCCCCAAATCCCATTTTTACCCCCTTGGAGCCCCTTCCAGCCCCTCCCGGCGCATCCCAACGCTCCCAAAATTCCCGTTGAACCCCCCCCGGAGGCGGCTCTTTCCCGGGAATGCCGATCCCGCTCCCACCTTGCTCTGGAAGCTGAGGATGGAGATTCCCAGGCACACGAGGGCCGTGATTCCCAGGCACAGCAGCACTGCCTTGGTGTCGTAATAGCTGGAAAAACACCCGGAAAATCCCATTCCCAGGGGAATCCCAGAGGGACAGGGAAAGCAGGAGGCCAGAATTCCCGAAATTCCCCCCCCGGAATGCTTGGAAAAGGAAAGGTGGGAAAAGGCCAGAGGGGGTTTTGTCCAGGGTTAAAATCCAAGGGGAGGATGGAGGGACTGGGGGGGGAAATTCCAGTGGAATCCTGGAATCCCGGGATGGGGCAGGTGGAAGGGCCCTGATCCAGCAGGACATCCCTGTGTCCAGAGGG
>NW_020924456.1:246-2177 GCF_003984885.1 Neopelma chrysocephalum | reverse complement strand
TCCCAGTCCATGATCCAGATCCCATCCCAGTTCCCATCTCTCCCATTCCATTCCCACCCCCTTCCCATCTCTCCATCCCAGTTCCAATCCCATTCCCATCACTCCCATCCCATTCCCATCCCCGTTCCATCCCATTCCCACTCCAGTTCCCATCCCATTCCCACTCCAATTCCCATCCCGTTCCCATCCCGTTCCCATCCCATTCCCACCATTCTCCCAGTGCTGATTCCCCCATTTTTTCCCCAACCAGATTCTCCCTTTTCCCGCCTTTCCCATCCCAATCCCACCCCCAATCCCGGGGCAATCCCAGGTGGAGATTCCCGTTTTCCACGGGAATTCCCCGTGTGCCCTTGGATGGATCCCCCCGGATGTTCCCGGATTTTGCCACTCACGAAGATTCCGAGCAGGATCAGATTCCATGGGAAGCGTCTCCTGGAAGGGAAGGAACAGGGAATGCTGGGCTTGGGAGGCACAGCAGGGAAGGGGGGACCTTTCCAGGGAATTAGGGACCATTCCAGAGAATTTGGGACCATTCCAGGGAATGACGGATGATTCCAGAGCACTGGGGACCATTCCTGGGAATTAGGGAACCATTTCAGGGAATTAGGGACCATTCCAGGGAATTCCTGACAATTCCAGGGAACTATTGACCATTCCAGGGAAATAGGGATCATTCCAGGGAATTGGGACTATTCCACGGAATTAGGGACCATTCCAGGGAATTGGAAACTATTCCAGGGAATTAGGGATGATTCCAGGGAATTCCTGGGAATGTGGTTCTGCTGCCCTTCCCAGAGCTGCAATTCCCAAGGGCAGAGGTTACCTGGGGCCGGAGCAGCAGGCCAGGATCAGGTAGGTGAGGAAGAAAACGCCGCTGGAATTTCGGGAAGGAGAAGGAATTTTGGGAAGGAGAAGGAATTTAGGGAGGGAGAAGGAATTTTTCAGGAAGGAGAAGGAATTTAGGGAGGGAAAATCGAGCCAGGGAGGAGGGGGAAATTCCCATCTCTCCCATCCCAGTTTCCATCCCATTCCCATCCCATTCCCATCTCATTCCCATTCCAGTTCCTGTCCCATTCCCATCCCATTCCCATCCCAGTTCCCATCCCATTCCAGTTCCCATCTCATCCCCATCCCATTCCCATCCCAGTTCCCATCCCAGTTCCTGGAATATCCCCACTTTTCCCTGGTTTTCTGCTTCCAGTTCCCAGGAGTTGACTTTGACCCCGGTTTTTGGAACTTCCCAGGGAACAATCCCAAAAATTCAGCCTCCAGATTATCCCAGGCCCACTTCCAGGTCTCCCACCTGGGATTCTGCACCGTTTCCCGGGAAAATCCCCCTTTTCCCTGGTTCTCTGCAACCAATTCCCAGGTTTTGGCTTCATCCCTGGTTCCCAGAGCCCTTTTTTTTTGTTGGGAAGTGTTTGGAATCCTGACCATCCCCCTCATCCAGGGGAGATTTCCCACCTTCCCACCTCAGGAATCGCATTTCCCAGAGGGAATCCGGGCACTCCCCATCCCCGGGAGTGTCCGAGGAGCAGCCTGGAATTGCGGGATCATCCCTCCCATTCCAGGATTCCGAGCCCTTCCCCAGCTCCCCCCGGACACCCTCGGGCTGATCCTTCACTGGGAAGTTGGAGGCGCTTCCCACTCATCCCAGAGCTCATCCCGAGCCATTGGAAAAGCTGGAATACTCACTAGGAAGCCCAGTACCAGGCGGGGTGGGTCTGGATGTAGCTCTTGACGGGATCACTGCGGGAAAGAGGGAAAAGGGATCAGTGGGAAGGGTCTGAAATCCAATTCCCGCCCGTTTTCCCACTGGATGGACCCCTGGAACGGCCCCAGTGGGAATAAAATCCCTGGGTTGGGATCTGGGCTGTGATGCAGCCCTGGATTGGGATCTGTGTTCCCAGGGATGTAACAATTCCCTGGAT
>NW_020924456.1:0-236 GCF_003984885.1 Neopelma chrysocephalum | reverse complement strand
TCCCTGGATTGGGATCTGTGTTCCCAGGGATGTAACAAATCCCTGGATTGGGATCTGTGCTGTATCCCAGCCCTGGATTGGGATCCGTTTTCCCGGGATTTCCCCGCACGCACCAGAAGGTGAACAAGGCCACGACCCCCGTGGTGAGCAGGAGCTGCAGCAGCAGGATCCCGTAAACCTGCGGGAACAGGGATCCGTGGGCATCCATCCCGCCGGGAATGCCCCTCCCGGGGATC
>NW_020924455.1:0-554 GCF_003984885.1 Neopelma chrysocephalum | reverse complement strand
ATGTCACGGAGAGGTGTGATGTCACAGGGAGGATGTGATGTCACAGGGGAGCACGGGATGTCACAGGGATGATATGATGTCACAAGAAGGATGTGATGTTACAGGAAGGATGTAATGTCACAGGGGAGCTGTGATGTCACAGAGAGGATTTGATGTCAGAGGGGAGGAGGCGATGTCACCGGGATGATAGATATCACAGGAGAGGTGTGATTTCATATGATCGATGTGATGTCATTGAGGAGCTGTGATGTCACGGGGAGGATGTTATATCAGAGGGGAGGACATGACATCACAGGGATGATAGGATATCACAGGAGAGGTGGGATGTCATATGATGGTTGTGACATCATAGGAGAAATGTGATGTCACAGTGAAGGTGTGATGTCATAGGTGAGCTGTGATGTCATGGGGAGGACTTGACAGCACAGCAACGATATGAGATCACTGGAGAGGTGTGATGTCATATGATGGATGTGACGTCATAGCAGAGATGTGATGTCACAGGAAGGATGTGATGTCATAAAGGGGATGTGATGCCACAGGAGAGCTGTGAT
>NW_020924454.1:0-5983 GCF_003984885.1 Neopelma chrysocephalum | reverse complement strand
TGATGACGAATTCCTGCGTGATGAAAGTTTCCAGTCTGAAGAAGGTCCAGTCCAGATTTCCCCGTGAGGGCCACCAAACTGATGCCTGCTGAGCTGGTGCTACGAAAAAAATCTAGGAGCCGTTTAGCTGGGGTGAGATAAGAAAGGGTTTAATTATGCCAAGGCAATAAATGTTACACGGTGCGCCCCGGGCTGTGCCCGGGATGTTACATTTATAACAATATCTGGCCAATCCCAAGTGTGTCCACCCTCTAACTTTTGGCCTGGTCCACCCCCTGGCCCGCCTCTCGGAATTGGGTCTGGGGTGCTTTTTGGGACCCCTTCTTCATCATTCTTCATCATCTTCGGGGTACAGAGAGCAGGGTGACCCAGTTCTTTGACTCTGTCCTGCGGTTTAGGCCAAGATACAAGCGTTCTCCAAACAAGACAGGCTTACCTTGACTAAAAGACTAAACATCATCTACTGGATATGGGGGTAGGGTGATAGGGGGGTATGGAATGGGGTGAGATGATTAAGAAATGTATAAACTAAAGGGTACTACGGGAGGAGGGAGAAAGGGGTTTGTTTCTAAAATCTACTTCTATTACCTATAAAACTTATAAGGTAGAAAAATAAAAAATCATTATGGGCTTAAGGCATCAGTCCCCCCTTTAGAGATTAAACAAGATTCAAAGATCTTGTTCAATCTCTACTACTTATACCTAATACTAATCATATAACAAGTTATTATGCAAACTTAATGCTAACATGAATGGCTGCTCTAACTAGGTTCAGCTTGGTAACTATGAAGTAAGTTTGTGAAGGCAAACTTAGTGAAACATTTCCAAGGATTATCCAATATATAATTCAAATTTGTTGCCAAATTCATGGTGCAAATTTGGCACTTACCTTTATGAAGGATGTTTGGTATATTTTGCTAAAGCCAAATGTAAATTTAGGTTCTAAACTCAATTCATAGTTACTGGCAGTACTAATTAATACAAACAAGCAAGGAAAACTTAAACACTATTTTAACAGTCCTTAGAAATAACAGTCTTTGTTGCTCTACTCGTCTCAGGAACAGAGGTTTTCTTCTTCCTGGGTCAAATTCAGGGTCTTGATGGTAACTCTTGATCACGATGGAGATGGTCAGCTGGACTTGAAAATAGTCCTTTTCGTTTGGTTTGCAGGAGTTTCAGTCCCATTATTTCACATAAATTCAGTCCTTGGATTGAAGCAGGTGAGCAGGAGTGTGTCCAGTCTCACAGGTTTAGATGACTCAATGAATCTCTGCAGTTCCTGCAAAGCAGATCTTAAAACATAAACAATTTCACAAATAAACTTCTTTAGGTGACTAGGGAGTCGATGGAGTGTGACTCTCTGTCTGATGACAATTTCACAGGAATTTTAGATCTTAGAATTCCTGTATTTCAATCTTCTGAGAGAGGAGCTTATGCTTTTATCACATAAAGCGATTAACTGCCAGTCACAGATCTAATAGGCCAGTCAAGAGCTTACCTGAGGCAGGCTGCGTCTGGATGCAAACAGCACCCTGGCAGTGCCAGTCGCTCACCACACAGAGTTTATACTCTCTGGACAGATTTTAGGCCTTACTGGGGGCAGGCTGTCCTGTTCCAACCTGTCCCAGACTGCGGTTAATCATCTTTACCTCATGGAGTGGTCATACAGGGGCCTCTTGCCTCCATGGATAAAAGCTTCTACACCTGTTAAAATCGGTGCATTTACAGATATTACAGATAGTAATGAAATAATAAAGCCAGAAAGCAATTTTAGCAAACTACTTAAGCAACTTAAAACAATTATTCCAACAACTGATGTTACCAGGTTGTCTCAGAGATTGCAGGCAATGGTGCAAGCCAGGTTTTTAGAGGCTTATTAGGAGAGTCCATAGAACCAGTGTTGTTGTTGTCTCAGCACTGAAGTCACTTTTATCTGTCCTTGGTCTTAGTGCAGGACTTCTTCTATGCAGTTCGGGTTCACATATATTCCCAGATGACACTAGATATGAAAACATCTTAAAAACATAAGCAAATTCCACAATTCACATGAAAATTCTATGGGCCTTTATTAAACTGCTTTTTACAAGAGGAATTATTCCTTCAATCTGCAGTAGCCTAAGAGACACAGATGTTTATAAATTGCTGCTGGAACAAGATATATGCAAGCATAAACATTGTAAGCTTTAAAGCAATTCGTGTAGTAAAAGCAAAAGCAATACAGGCTTTCAATTTTGCAATTAAGCTAACAACAAGAGAAACTTAAAATAATACAGAAATACTAAAACAGTAAAACAGGTACAAATTACAATATATGTACATGTTCCACCTTTAATGCAAATTGATTTTCAGTTGTGTCAAAAGGCTCTTATGTTGGCTTCTGTTTACTCTTTGGTTCTGATGTATTTCATTTGCAGTTGAGACATTTGTCTACTTCTGCAAAAAGGTGTTCTCATGGCCTTCAGTTTGAATTTCGGTGGTACTGCTTTTCAGGTCTGTTGCTGGAACAGATTACCTGTAAATAGTCAATTTCTGATATATTGTTAGTTCTCACTCAGAGCAAAATAGTGATTTCTCTTTTTGATTTTGTCACAGTTCCCTGAAACTCAGTCAGGGCACAGGCGGGCAGGAATATTCAGAGCTTGTGAGCCTGAAACAGGTCTGGAACACAGGGGCTAATATAGCTAGTTCTTCTTTCCCCCCCCCTTTCCGTGTTAGCCAGTCTAACAGGCGAGGGGAGGGGCCACAGTGATCAGCCTTCCATACTGTGTCTATTTCTGTCGGGCTCTCTTTGGGAACCCACTTCACTGCAGGGACAGGGCCACCCCTTTGAGTTTCCTTTCTCGCTGTTGCAAAAAGTATCTTTCCCGGTTTTCGGCCGCTTCTGGACTCTGTTGCTATAGCAACAACTGCGAGCCAGAAGCCCATGTCGGTAAGGCAGTGCCAATTTAGGAGGCGGTGCAGGCTCGGGGGCGGGCCGGGGCAGGACCATTCCTGTCCGAGCCGCCCCCTCCCCTGTCGGGATAGAGAGTCCAAGCTGTCCGACTCAGCCAGCGGCCCCGCCCACAGCGGCCCCGGGGGTCCGAAACCGGGCTTCCCAGAGCCATGGGGGAAAACCTCGATTATTAAGGGGAGAGTGCGGGCGACCAAGTCGCCCTCGGTAACCAAAGCAACCGGTTGGCCACTCGCTGCAAAAGAAGTGAGTCCCTCTGGAGGGTGTGTCACCCCCCCTTTAGGAACAGAAGCGGCTGCAGTGCTGGCAGGGGCGGAGGCAGCTTCCTCGCTTCCCGCACCGGGCGGGCCAGTGGTGGTAACAGCTGTAGCTTCATCTTCGCTCACTGCAGCACAAGCGGCGACCTCGCACGCAGTCTGCTGCTCCCCTGCGCTTTCGGCCGCCTCGTCGGCCGTGCCCGCAGGGGCAGCTGCCGGCTCAGCTCTCTGTGCTCCTGTGGCAGCGGTGCCCGCAGGGGCAGCTCCGCCCGCCATAGGTATCTCTTTCTCTGCTGCCGAATGGTCAGGGGCAGTGGAGTCAGCGCCCGTGGGAGAGCCAACGGCTGAGGGGGAATGCTCCCGCTTCTGCCGCAGCTGCTCCTCGGCCACGCTACCCTCCCTCACAAGTGTCTCCAGCATTTCTAAGACTCGCAGGGTCCTGAACTGCAGCTGGGCGCGGGCAGCGGGGAAGTCGGGCCCGGGGCTGAGCTGCATCAGGTCCCGGCCCAGCACGGTCGAGATGTCATAGACATCATCAGTTGTCAGCTGGAATGGGCTCTTATCCAGAGCCCTCTCTGGGTTACCATCCATATTCCCTATATCAGTATAGTCTGTAGGAGACTCATTCGCCTTTTGCTTGCCTTCATACACTTTCATAGCTCCCTTGCTGTTATCACTACCGGTAAAATCGACTGCTTCAGCACCCGTCTGCGGTGTTGGGCTACTTGGTTTCACAAGCACATCTACGCCCGGGGCACTACCATTGTCAGAGTTAACTCTTGCCGCCGTCTCTGGTGTTACCACGCTAGAAGCAACTCTAGTAAAAGCTGACTTTTCAGCTTTCACAGCTCTTGTCCCGTTACCAACAAAACTATCTGCTCCTCCCGCGCTCACTTCTGCTGTTACCACGGTAACCCTATCTACTCCGGCAAGGCTGCCTGCAGCAGCTGCAAAGTTACAGGCTGCTCCCTGCACGTTCGTTGGAACCGGCGGGGGAGACCCTGCTTCCATTGCCCTGCTGGGGTCAGGAGTTTCTCCTGTTTCAACCAAACTAGATGTTATCTCTGAGCTTAACCCCGCAGCATAACTTTCGCTCTGCTCTGCCACGCTAGAAGCAGTTTTCACAAAAGCCGATCTTATTTGCACTGCCGTGCCTACTTCAGCCAAACTAACAGTTTCTGTTCTTACAGCCACACTGGCGGGACTCACTCCCGCCGGCCCCGAGCTAACTCCTCCGGGGGCCTCAGTTTGTCTAATCCCTCCCGGTGCAGCCAGACCCGCACCCGGGAGTCCTCCAACGACCTCTGCCTGCCCCGCTCCTGCTCGTTCAGCAGGAGCCAGTCCAGGCGCCGCCATTCTTGCAGCTTCGACCCACAATTCAGGGCGTGCTAATAAACTCAAAAACAACCTTGCATATGGAATTTCCTGCCACCTCTCTTCTGTATGAAGGAGCCACATTAACTGTAACACTGTGTCCAGTTCAAACGGACCAAATTCTGGCCAAATCACTCCTCTCGATTGTCCAAACGACGGCCAGGCATACACAGACAGCCAATAAAGCCATACCTTTTTTAAAGCTTCCCTTGGGTCGGTTAAAACCTTCCAGTGTTCCAAAACTAAACTTAAGGGGGATTCTTTAGGGACCTCAATAGGGACCTCAAACTTTGAATCTTCAAACTTTGAATCTACTCCACCCATGATTGTAAAATGAAAATGAACCAGGATCACACACCGGGATTTGAACTTGCTACCTTGGGGTTACAAGCTGTTACAGTAACCTCTCTGCTATTGTTTTGAGTCACACCGACTCCCAGAGCCTACCGGCTCCCCCACGGTGTCAGAGCACACAGAAGGCGTCCCTTCTAACAAAACCAGTCCGAGACTGAACCCCGCTCTGACCCGGGTGGGCGGACCACCCCGTCCGCCTCCTGGAAAGCGACTCTCTCAGACTATATGGGCCCAAGTCTTAAATTTAACTTTCCAGGAACCCGTGTTCCCCACCTCCCGGGAACACAAACTTTCCCGCAGCTGCCAACTTCCCGCAGCTGCTAATTAAACCAGGTACCTTTTCCCTTATATTGCCTTTTCTTATCTCACCTCTATGCTCCGGCTTGCTTCCGTGGGTTCTTTGGAGCTGGGCTTCTCAGACCAGGGCGGGAATTATGTCAGATAAAAGCCGGCGTGATGACGAATTCCTGCGTGATGAAAGTTTCCAGTCTGAAGAAGGTCCAGTCCAGATTTCCCCGTGAGGGCCACCAAACTGATGCCTGCTGAGCTGGTGCTACGAAAAAAATCTAGGAGCCGTTTAGCTGGGGTGAGATAAGAAAGGGTTTAATTATGCCAAGGCAATAAATGTTACACGGTGCGCCCCGGGCTGTGCCCGGGATGTTACATTTATAACAATATCTGGCCAATCCCAAGTGTGTCCACCCTCTAACTTTTGGCCTGGTCCACCCCCTGGCCCGCCTCTCGGAATTGGGTCTGGGGTGCTTTTTGGGACCCCTTCTTCATCATTCTTCATCATCTTCGGGGTACAGAGAGCAGGGTGACCCAGTTCTTTGACTCTGTCCTGCGGTTTAGGCCAAGATACAAGCGTTCTCCAAACAAGACAGGCTTACCTTGACTAAAAGACTAAACATCATCTACTGGATATGGGGGTAGGGTGATAGGGGGGTATGGAATGGGGTGAGATGATTAAGAAATGTATAAACTAAAGGGTACTACGGGAGGAGGGAGAAAGGGGTTTGTTTCTAAAATCTACTTCTATTACCTATAA
>NW_020924453.1:0-1620 GCF_003984885.1 Neopelma chrysocephalum | reverse complement strand
GGCCTATCCTCTCCATTCCAGAATAGGCCCTGGCAACCAAAGAACCACCCCCCCCCACCAGAGTGCAGACCAACCCATGTGCTTTGGGCCCTTTTGTTATCCTATCCATTCTGGCCTATCCTCTCCATCCCGCAATAGCCTCCAGAAACCAAAGAACCAAGCCCCCACCATGGGACACTTCAACACTATCGGGGTGTGCCAAGGGCTCCTTTGGGATGTCACGGCCTATCCTCTCCATTCCGCAATGAGCCCTGGCAACCAAAGAACCAAAGCCCTACAACCCCAAAGTCAAGCCCCACCCGTGTGCCATGGGCCCCTTTGGGATGTCACGGCCTATCCTTGTGGAAAGTATTACAGAAACCTGGTTGATAGAAAGAGGACATGAGAAAGATTCTGTAGCACTGGTCTCACGCTAAAGGAAAACTATTTGAAGGTCACTGTGTCTGTGAAACTGCATTGTCTGTGAAACTGCATACGTGATAGAAGGATAAAACAATAGGATGGGAAAAATAGAATAAGTATCAAAGTAGCAAATAAGTAACTATAAGCATGAGAAAGAAGCAGCATTTGCACAAATAAGACTTAGGTAATTAGAAGCCAATGATGAGCCTATGCTTGTAATATGTATGAGGCTAATTATTGACCTTTATAAGCACAAAGCCTGCAGTAATAAAGTGGGATTAGTCATGATCAATTCTGTGGTCGTGTGATATTTTTCCCGTCGTCACAACAAATGGTGACCCCGACGTGATATAAAGAAACGGGGGAATCCACGGTTGGATGGCAAGGTGTCGGAGCCTTAAGCAGCGGGGCTGGTCAAAAAAGTCGGCATAAAGAGCGACTTCTGACCTGGAGCTGGTCAAAAAGTCAGCATAAGGAGCGACTTCGGACCCAAGGCGTCATTAGGCGAGCTCTACCGTACGTGCTGCCGAACCCTGAAAGGCTGCAACAGCGCTGAAAATAGGTATGGATAGGGAAGCAGCATATAGTTTATTTTCTGAATTTTAACAGAGAAAAGGCATTAACGATATAGATCTTAAAAAGGAACTCCCAGGGTTACTTGCGTTTGGGTATGCTAAAGGATGTTTTATAAATCCACATACAGTACATTCTTTAGAAGAATGGCGTAAATTTGGAGATAAAATATGTGAGGCTGTTTTAGATGCTGACAAAGTTGCAAAAAAGCTGGGAAAGCTTTGAAGGGTGGTTCATGATACATTGTTGCAACATGAGGCAGAGAAAAGAGTCGTAGAGCAGGCTCGGGGTGTTCAGCAACAAACAAAGATTATTATGGGAAAGATTGGTTTTCTATCACCCCTGTTCCCCCAGCAGTTCAATCAGTTCTGCTCCCAGCACAGCCGTCTGCTCCCCCTCCTAATAAAAACACTGCAGAAACCTTGTCTGCGACCCCTCCTGCCCCTGTAGAGTCCATAGCTGTTGGCGAAAGTGCTGACCCATGGCCGGAGCCAGCAGAGCCGCCCCCTCCTGCTTTAGAAGCTAAAGAACCTGTCCCTGAGGCACTCAGTGACTCGGTGGAGGCCATGGCTAAAGAGCGGAGGGAAACCTGGGCAGCGTTCGCTAAACATTGCCTGTCACAAGGCAATTCTCAGGGATTGCAGG
>NW_020924452.1:0-2320 GCF_003984885.1 Neopelma chrysocephalum | reverse complement strand
GTGCTTTTGCAAACCCTCATCCAGTACCCCCAGATGGTGGGTGATGGGCTGGACGAGGTCACCCGTGCGCGCATGGAGCTGCGTGCAAAGCTCCTGAACAGGGAGATGACTCGGCTGCTGCAGGAGCTGGAGCAGAGCAGCCTGGAGCGCAGTGTCAGGGCCTGGGGAGCCCTGCTCTGGGCTGCCTTGCAGCAGGGGCAGTTCTGGGCTCTGGCTGGAGTCCTGGGCCTCCTCTTGTGGCTGTGGTTTATCCGCAGCAGAAGGAGCCGCCAGCCAGGCAACAATGGCGAGGAGGAGGAGGAAGGAGATGGCGATGGTGGTGGAAATGAAGGGGAAGAAAACAGTGATGTGAGTGTGCAGGCAGTCTACAACGATGATGATGCAAGTGAAGGAGAAGACCACGATCTTGCAAATGAAGTAGAAGAAGAAGAGGATGTTATTGCCCACAACCTGAGACGGCATTTAGAGGAGTACAGAGTGCAGCTGATGAAAGGTTGCGCTATTACAAAAGTCCTGGTGGACAGCTTCACCATGTTCTTTGCAGACCTCTTGTCAGGCTTTTCATACCCAGTGCCGCAACGAGCCATCGGGGTGGGCAGTGCCTTTGAAGGTTGGAGTCCCCGGGAGGAGGATGTTGTGTACTTTTTCCTTGTACCTCTCAGTCCTCCCCTGGGGTACACCTTCCATCTGGAGATGGTCACTTTGGGGCACTTGCCAGGGAGGAACTTCTGCGTCCGCGTGGAGCCGGTGTGCACCTGCCCGAGGGAGCAGCAGGACGAGAACGTGCTGTGCTCCGTCCACCACCCAGAGGAGGAGCAGAGGAGAAATGAGGAGCCCACCTTCCTGAACACCCTCTGCACCGGCTCCTACCTCGATGTGGATAAAACTGCCCGCTGGTTCTACCAGTTGGTGAGAGCGAGCTGGCCGGCTTTGCCTCAGTCACACAGTTGGCAATTAGTGCTGCTGCCCCCCAGCCGCTGCTGCAAATTCAAGGTGACTAGAGACGGAGAGAGCCTGACGGTTGAGCTGCTCTTTGGGGTGCAAGAAGGTAATTCAGACATCTACGTGAGCAGCCAGCCTACAGAGGCCCTCTTCACCCCAAGCACAATGTGGCCTGAGACCTACGCCGTGGCAGAGATGGAGTTCTTAAAGCTCATTACCGAGCAGGCTCCACCTCACAGCTGCCACCTCAAATGCCTGCATGTCTTGGCTCGAGCTCTTCTGGGCATAGGCTTCTCCACCTATACGATGAAGACCATTGTGATGCACCTCCTGAACACCGGACCTCTGTCAGGCTGGCGCATGACACTTTTCCGGCGGCGGCTGGAGGATGCCATGCAGTACCTGCACAGCTCCCTCAAAGAGAAACGCCTTGACCACTTTGTTGTGGGCAACCGGACATTTCCTCAGGAGATTCTCTTGCCCCCGGATGTCAAAACCGCCCAGCCACCCAACCTCTTCCATCGCCTGGCGCAGGATCCGGCCGCCCACGCGCAGGCAATGGACGAGTGCGATGAACTGCGACATCGGCTCTCAACAATGCTGCGAGACGGCCGTTGAAAGAAGTCTTCCTGCACACAGCTGTGCTTGGGGGACTCACAGCTGGTCCAAGACAACCACCTCCTACTGCAGGCAAAAAGAGAGGAGCATGTGGGACAGAGAGAGGGAAGAGAAAACCCTGTGCAGCAGCACTCTGCCATCAGCATTCCCCTCTCAGCAGTCTGCCCAGCACAGCATCCAGTGATGGCCGGGGGGGGCTACAAAGATGACTTTCATCCTCCTTTCCCCTCCCACTCTCACAGTCATTGTGGCCATTGCAGATGGGCCCAGGAATTCTTTCTGGCAGCTCCAGCTGCTCAGGGATCAAGCCAGAGGCATCGCCACTATTCCTCCTTGTGTTTGTGGTGGCCTGGGTGGAGAATCTCCTCATCCCAGGCCCTATTCCTTCTTGATCCCTGAAGGGCCATCTTTAGGTCAGCGTTGTGCACACCCAGTTGGACCTGACCTGAAATTTTTTAGATATCAATTTAGAATTTTTTCTTTAGTATATAGATATTTATAACTAATAGGACCTAGAGATATTTACTATAGCACATAGATATAGAATTTATTTCATATAATATTATCTTTCTATATAAACATAGCACATATAAATCTCTCTTAGTGTCTCCCCTTGTCCCCTTAAGGGACATCTTTAGGTCAACATGACATCAAGACTGTCTGCCCCAGACCCTGTTAGAGCTGACCTTAATCTTTTAATATACAACTACATCATTTTTTTATTAATGCATACTTATATTTTAGAGGTAGTTCACTTGAT
>NW_020924451.1:0-838 GCF_003984885.1 Neopelma chrysocephalum | reverse complement strand
AGCTGCCCTGAGGAACGGCCCGGCGGGGGCTGCTCTGCTCCCGGGGCGCGGGGGAGCTCCGGGAGGTCGGCCCTGGGAATGGTGCCCGTGCTGCTCCGCAGCCCCGCCGTGCCGACATTGCCGAGTGCCAGCGGGATTCTTTGGCTCCTTCTGGGCTGGCGCTGGGGCGTGTCCAGGGTGAGGCATCTCAGGGTGCCCGTCCAGAGCAGCCCCCGGCTGAGGAGCCGCGGGCAGCCCTTTCTCCGTGCCCACCGCAGTGCCCGTGGCCGGTTCCCACCCCTCGGATACGCGTTTGGCAGACGAGCCCTGCTCGGGAGACAAATCCCTCTTGTGCCCGATGGAAGCGCTGGCTCGGAGCTGCTCCATCCCTGCTGCCGCGAGCTGTGCTGGGAGTCCTGCGGCTGCGGGCGGGATTCCCTGAGCTCCGGAGAGCCGGGAGCCCCGGCAGGGCAGTGCAGGGCACAGCTCATCCATCCCCTGGCAATAGGAAGGGCAGTGCAGGGCACAGCTCCAGGGCACAGCTTATCCATCCCCTGGCAATAGGAAGCCCAAGCAGGGCTGGGTCACTGTCTGTCGCTCCGGTCTCCTCCCGGCCCGCGTTCCCTGCCCAGCTGGCACTGCCCAGGGAGCCCCGAGAACGTTCCTGGCGGGAAGCAGGAGCAGCCGAAGGCTCCGTCCAGCTCCGGGCCCGAAAAGCAGCCCCGACCTGAGCCCTCCCGGCATTTCGGGTTCCAAACGCTCACCTGGAGGAGACGCCCCCCCACAGGCGGGACCGGGCGGCGACACTCGACCAACTGGTCGACCGGTTGGAGCATTTCTTGGTTTCCTCTTCTGTAGC
>NW_020924450.1:2405-3640 GCF_003984885.1 Neopelma chrysocephalum | reverse complement strand
GGGGGGGTCAGAGCCCCCCTGGGCTCCCGCCCTGCCCCCCAGGGGGGTTGGGGGTGTTGGACACTGGGCAGACGATGCTTGGTGGGACAGGGAGTGGATTAAAGAGCAGCTCAGAGTCGTGGCCCCGGTGCGGCTCCGCTGGCTCGGGGACATCCCGTCCTGGTGTCCTGATGGGATGGGAGGGGGGAATTCCTCCAGAGGGAAGGGTTGGATGGGATGTTGGGAAGGAATTCTTGGATGGGAGGGTGGGGAGGGACTGGCAGAGGTTGGGCAGAGAAGCTGTGGCTGCCCCTGGATCCCTGGGAGTGTCCAAGGCCAGGTTGGAACAAGCTGGGACAGTGGGAGGTGTCCCTGCCCATGGCAGGGGGTGGAATGAGATGAGCTTTAAGGTCCCTTCCAGCCCAAACCAGAGCTGGAACTCCATGATGACCTTCAAGGTTTTATCCATCCCCAAACCAGGGCTGGAATTCCATGATGACCTTCAAGGTCCCATCCCACCCCACCCCTCTCCCCGACTCCGCGACTGCACCGTTAGAAAGAAGAGAACATTTAATATTTCCATTCAGAGATACAAGTCAAGAATTGTGGGTCATCTTTTTTTTTTGTTTGTTTTCCCCTAAAAACCAGGAGAAACCATTACCAAAAAAAACCAAAACAAAAACTAAAACAAAACAAAAAAAAAGAGATGTAGCAAGTTGTCCCAGCTGACAGAACACGTCCGGATCCACCTGAGCGGGAGCTGGGATGAGACCCCGGTCCCAGCGGGGAGGGGGCAGCGGGAAGGGCCCCCAGGATTCCAGAGGATTCCAGAGGATTCCAGGCTTCCCTCGGGCTCCCAAGGAGACGGGGGGAACTGCCCTGTGCCCCCCCCCCCCAGGGCCGGGGTGGGACAGACACGGATCCCATGGATCAGGGGTGTGGGATGGGAGCCGGGAGCGGCAGGACTGGGATGGGCAGCACAGCCCAAGGAGAGGGGCCCGAGCCCGGCTGAGACCAAGGGATGGGCAAGAACCCACTTGGCTGGGAAGGGAAATCGTGGATTTGAGGAGAGAGGGGGTCCCATCCCACCCCCCCAGCCCGGGCAGGAACAGGGATCCGGGGCAGGAGAAGGGACAGCGAGATGAACCAGCCCTGTCCCCCCAAAGCCAGGGCACGGGGGGGGGCACTGCCCCCAGAGAGGGTCACTGGGGGCACAGGGGTGCTTTGCCCCCCAAAGAGGGTCAGTGGGGGCACAG
>NW_020924450.1:2068-2395 GCF_003984885.1 Neopelma chrysocephalum | reverse complement strand
GGGCACAGGGGTGCTTTGCCCCCCAAAGAGGGTCAGTGGGGGCACAGGGGTGTGTTGGGCCCCCAAAAAGGGTCATTGGGGGCACAGGGGTGTGTTGCCCCCCAAAGAGGGTCCCGTGGGGGCACAGGGATGGGGGCACAGGGGTGCACTGTCCTCCAGAGAAGGTCGGTGGGGGCATAGGGGTGTGTTGGGCCCCCAAAAAAGATCTGTGGGGTCATGGGGTGCGTTGCCCCCCAAAAAGGGTCACTGGGGGCACAGGGGGCGTTTATCCCCCAAAGAAGGTCACTGGGGGCACAGGGATGGGGGCACAGGGTGTGTTGCCCCCCA
>NW_020924450.1:0-2058 GCF_003984885.1 Neopelma chrysocephalum | reverse complement strand
TCACTGGGGGCACAGGGATGGGGGCACAGGGTGTGTTGCCCCCCAAAGAGGATCCCTGTGGGCCCAGGGGGGTGTTGCCCCTCCCCGAAGAGGCCGGGTGGGGGGTCCCAGGGGTGCCGTGCCCACGGTGTGTGTGTGTGCCCACCCCAGATCTGCCAGAGCCTGTTCCTGCGGGGGCTGTCGCTGGTGGGGTGGTACCACAGCCACCCCTTCGGGCCGGCGCTGCCCTCGCTGCACGACATCGACGCGCAGATGGATTATCAGCTCAAGCTGCAGGGCAGCGGCAACGGCTTCCAGCCCTGCCTGGGGCTCATCTGCGGTACGTGCCCGTCCCCCGCGGGCACCCCGGGGGGCTGGAGGGGCCGTCCCACCCCGTGCCAGCCCCACCCTGTCCCCACAGGGCCCTATTTCCAGGGCAACCCCGGCGTGGAGTCCAGGATCGCTCCCTTCTGGGTGATGCCACCGCCCGAGGTGAGCCCGGGGGAGGGTTTGGGGTGGGATCCCCCCTCTAGGGTGGGTGTGACACCCCTGTGACCCCCCCCTTCACCCCATCGTCCTCCAGCAACGCCCCAACGACTACGGCATCCCCATGGAGGTGGAGGTGACCTACATCCAGGACGGGTTCCTCACCAACGACGTGGTGCAGGAGATGGTGAGTCCCAAATCCCCGTGTGCCCCCAAATCCCCGCGTGCCCCCAAATCCCTGTGTCCCCCCAAATCCCTGTGTCCCCCCCCGGGACAACTCCCCGAGCCCACCAGCACCTCCACTGCTCGTCCCTGCCCTCCCGGTGCTGGTGACAGTCCCTTCTCCATTCCCCCCCGAGGTCTCGGTGCCCACCCCACCCCCCAAAAACCTCGGGGTGCCCCCAAGGCCCTTTAGCCCCTCCCTGTTCCCCCCCCCAGACGCTGCTGGTGGAGTTTTACAAGGGGGCCCCTGACCTGGTGAAGTTCCAGGAGAACTGGAGTCAGGAGCAGACCTACCTGGACAAGCTGAAGGTGAGGGAGGGGCTGGGGGGGTGGGTGGGTGGGGAGGGGGCTTGGGCTGCACCCGCTGGGATGAACTGGGATGTGTGTGTGAGTAACTGGGGTGTCTGTGATTAACTGGGGTGTGTGTGGTTAACTGGGGTGTGTGTGGTTAACTGGGGTGTCCGTGATTAATTGGGGTGTCCATGATTAACTGGGGTGTCTGTGTGTGATTAACTGGGGTGTCCGTAATTAACTGGGGTATCTGGGATTAACTGGGGTGTCTGAGATTAACTGGAGTGTCTATATGTGATTAACTGGGGTGTCTGTGATTAACTGAGGGGTCTGTGATTAACTGGGGTGTCTGTGTGTGATTAACTGGGGTGTCCATGACTAACTGGGGTGCCTGTGATTAACTGGGATGTGTGTCCCCCTCCCCACACCCCCCCAGGGCTCCCTGGCCTCCCGCACCCCCAAGGAGCAGAGCTTTGCCCCCGTCCTGGAGCAGATCTACGGCCTCCTCCGGATCAGTGGCTGAGGGCCCCGGAGCCCCCTCGACTCGGACCTGGAGCTCCCCTGGCCTCAGGGGCTTCACCCACCCCCGAGGGGCAGCCCCCAGAGCCCCCCCGGGGGGGTCAGAGCCCCCCTGGGCTCCCGCCCTGCCCCCCAGGGGGGTTGGGGGTGTTGGACACTGGGCAGACGATGCTTGGTGGGACAGGGAGTGGATTAAAGAGCAGCTCAGAGTCGTGGCCCCGGTGCGGCTCCGCTGGCTCGGGGACATCCCGTCCTGGTGTCCTGATGGGATGGGAGGGGGGAATTCCTCCAGAGGGAAGGGTTGGATGGGATGTTGGGAAGGAATTCTTGGATGGGAGGGTGGGGAGGGACTGGCAGAGGTTGGGCAGAGAAGCTGTGGCTGCCCCTGGATCCCTGGGAGTGTCCAAGGCCAGGTTGGAACAAGCTGGGACAGTGGGAGGTGTCCCTGCCCATGGCAGGGGGTGGAATGAGATGAGCTTTAAGGTCCCTTCCAGCCCAAACCAGAGCTGGAACTCCATGATGACCTTCAAGGTTTTATCCATCCCCAAACCAGGGCTGGAA
>NW_020924449.1:0-1338 GCF_003984885.1 Neopelma chrysocephalum | reverse complement strand
ACTGGGGGCACTGGGGGGACCGGAGGGACTGGGGAGATTGAAGAGGGACTGGAGACAATAGGGGGCTGGGCGGAGAGGGGACAGGGGGGACTGGGAGGGACTGGAAAAGGACTGGGGGAACTGGGGGACTGGGGACACTCGGGGGGGGCAGCACCAGGGGGAACTGGGGCACTGGGGACGGGATGCGGCGAACTGGGGCTCTTCCCGGGGTAACTGGGGGGAACTGGGGCTCTCCTGGGGTAACTGGGCTGACAGGGAAGAGGCGGGGGGGAACTGGGGCTGTTCCCGGGGGGGCTGGAGAGAGGGTGGGGAAAAATCGAGAGGAACTGGGGAGGGACTGGGGGGAACTGGGGAGTGGCTGCTAGGAACTGGGGGGAACTGGGGCTATTGTCGGGGGAACTGGGGAAGGACTGGGGGGAACTGGGGCTGTTCCCGGGGTAACGGGGCTGACGGGGGGGGGCACTGGGGGGAACTGGTTTGACTGGGGTGGGGCGGCGCAGCGAGAGGGGCAAGTGGGAGAGACTGGAGGGCACCGGGCGGGCACTGGGGTGCGCTCGGTGCGACACCGGGGGCCGGGGAGGGGCCGGGGGTCGGTGGGGAGGCCCCGGGGCGGCTCCCCCCGCCCGTCCCCGCCCCGTCGGGCCCCCCCGCCCTTCCCCGCGGCCTCGGGCCCCGCGGGCTCTGAAATGGCGGCCGGAGGCGGCGGCGCCGTGGAAATGGACCCACCGACATCCCCCGGCCCCCGGGACGGACCCCAGGACGAGACCCCCAGGACGGCCCCCCACCCCCGGCCCCCGGCGCTGGACCGGACCCGACCCTCCCCTCCCGACCCTCCAGTCCCATCCCGTCCCCTCCTGCTCTGTCCCCTCCTGTCCCATCCATCTCATCCTGTCTCACCCCATCCCGTCCTATTCTCTCCAACCCCACCCCATCCCTCTCCATCCTGTCATGCCCTGTCCAGTCTTATGCCCCTTTTATCCATCCCATCCCGTCCTGTCCTGTCAATCCCCCCTGTCCCATCCCATCCATCCTGTCTCATCCCACCCTGTCCCATCCCATCCCATCCCATCCCATCCCATCCCACTCCATCCACCCTGTCCCCATCCCATCCATCCTGTCGAATCTTGCCTAGTCTTGTCATGTCCCAGCCAGTCCCACCCTACCCATCCCACATCTTGTCCCATCCCATTCCAGCCCTCCTGTCCCATCCTATCCCATCTGTCTCATCCAGTTTCATCCTGTCCCATCTCATCCCAGCCCATTCATCCTGTCCCCCTGTATCCTAATTCTATCCCACCCACCCTATCCCATCCCATTTCATCCCATCCATCCTGTCCC
>NW_020924448.1:0-471 GCF_003984885.1 Neopelma chrysocephalum | reverse complement strand
CTCAAATCCCCATAAATTCCCCACAGACTCCCCCAGACTCCCATGGGACACCCCCAGGACCCCCATAGGACCCCCCAGACCCCCATGGGACCCCCCAAGACCCCCATAGGACCCCCCCAAACCCCCATAAATTCCCCCCAGACCCCCATAGGACCCCCCAGACCCCCATGGGACCCCCCCAGACCCCCATAGGACCCCCCAGACCCCCATAAATTCCCCCCAAACCCCCCGAAGTCCCCCCCAGACCCCCATGGGACCCCCCAGACCCCCATAGGACCCCCCAGACTCACACCAGGACTGTCCATCCCGGGGGTCTCCCCTGACGGCCGCCTCGGCCTGGGCCAGGCTCTCTCTCAAGGCCCCGCCCCCCGCACAGGGCCCCGCCCCCTGCGGGCCCCCCGGCCCCGCCCCCCCGTCGGGGTTTCCCCCCCCGGCCCGCAGGGCCATGGACAGGAGCCGTCGGGCCTCGGG
>NW_020924447.1:0-2254 GCF_003984885.1 Neopelma chrysocephalum | reverse complement strand
CCCCCCCCCCCAGCTCAGGGACCTGCCACCCCCCAACTGCCACTCACCCACTGCCTCTCTGTCCCCTTTAGGGTCCCATGGGTCCCCGGGGACCACCAGGACCTCCTGGAAAACCCGGAGATGACGTGAGTCCTTTGCTGTCCCCGGCAAACCCCGGCTGAGAACGGGCAACTCGTTGCAGCAGTGGCCGTAAAAGGTGGTTTTTACTCCCCTCAAATCTCATTTCCCTGCAGGGTGAGACCGGCAAACCCGGCAAATCTGGCGAGCGTGGCCCCCCCGGCCCCCAGGTGAGTCTGGATCCGGCCCCCCCAGGACGGGGACCCCCGTGTGTCCCACCCAGGGCAGGGACCCCCCCCTGTGTCCCCCCCTTCAGCCCCAACTCTCTTCCTCTCTCAGGGTGCTCGTGGCTTCCCTGGGACCCCCGGGCTCCCCGGAGTGAAGGGCCACCGGGTGAGTGAGTGTCCCCCCCCCTTGGGCCCCCAGTGACCCCCTCACCCGGGGGCACAGAGGGTGATCCCCCCCTTTCCGTGTGCCCAGGGATACCCCGGCTTGGACGGTGCCAAAGGAGAGGCGGGAGCTCCTGGAGCCAAGGTGGGTGTGGGGCGATCACCCCCATGGGGTTGGGGTTGGCCAGGTGACCATCCTGGTGACCACCCCCGTGGTGTTGGGAGTGGCCAGGTGACCGGCCTGGTGACCAGCCAGGTGACCATCCCTGTGGCGTTGGGGCTGGCCAGATGACCGGCCAGGTGACCAGCCAGGTGACCATCCCTGTGGCATCTGGGCTGGCCAGGTGACCATCCTGGTGACCATCCTTGTGGTGTGGGGGCTGATGGAGTGACCATCTCTGTGGCCTCAGGGATGAGGGAGTGACCATCTCAGTGGCTGATGGAGTGACCATCCCTGTGGTGTTGGGGCTGAGGGAGTGACCATCCCAGTGGCTGATGGAGTGACCATCCCAGTGGCTGATGGAATGACCATCCCCTTGGCACTGGGGCTGATGGAGTGACCATCTGCATGGCCTCAGGGTTGATGGAGTGACCATCTCTGTGGCCTCAGAGATGAGGGAATGACCATCCCAGTGGCTGATGGAGTGACCATCCCTGTGGTGTTGGGGCTGATGGAGTGACCATCCCCGTGGCCTCAGGGCCGATGCAGTGCCCACCCCCTCGGTCACCCCCTCGGTCACCCCCTCAGTCACCCCCTTGGTCACCCCCTCTGTCCCTCCCCGCAGGGTGAATCCGGCTCCCCTGGCGAGAACGGCTCCCCCGGCCCCATGGTGAGTCCTCGGGCTGCACGAGAGGGAAACTGAGGCACGAGGGGGTGGAAATTGGGGGTGGGAAGCACAGCCCCCCCCAACCTGACCAGCCCCCGTGTCCCTCCAGGGTCCCCGTGGGCTGCCTGGAGAGAGAGGACGTCCCGGCCCCTCCGGTGCCGCCGTGAGTGTGACGCTGCCCGTGCCCTCGGTGGCACCTCGGTGGCACCCTGGTGACACCCCGATGTCCCCCCCACCGGCAGGGGGGTCCCCCCGCGGTGCCCCCCGTGCCTCACACCCCCACCATCTCCCCCCAGGGCGCTCGTGGCAACGATGGTCTCCCCGGTCCTGCCGGACCCCCTGTAAGTCAAGGGCTGCCCGGGCCCTCCCCGGACCCCGTGTCACCCCACGGGGGGCACAACGGGGTCCCCCAGGCCCCCCCCGAAGCCTGGGCGGACCCTCACACTCCTCTCGCTCCCAGGGACCCGTCGGCCCAGCCGGAGCTCCCGGCTTTCCCGGCGCCCCCGGCTCGAAGGTAACGGGGATGGGGCTGACCCCGGGGATGGGGGGGGAGGAAACTCGGGGCACAGCACCCGCTGTGACCCCTCACCCCCTCATTCCTCCCCCCAGTGACCCCTCACCCCCTCGTTCCTCCCCCCAGTGACCCCTCACCCCCTCATTCCTCCCCCCAGGGTGAAGCTGGTCCCACCGGGGCCCGAGGTCCCGAGGGTGCCCAGGGTCCCCGCGGCGAATCCGGCACCCCCGGCTCCCCCGGCCCCGCCGGCGCCCCCGTAAGTGCCACGTCCCACGTCCCCTCCCTGGTGGCTTCGCCCCGGCGTTGTTCCCTGACCTGGGAACTGTCCCTGGAAGGGGATTCGGGGCAACTGAGGCACGAGGAGCTCAGCGGTGTCTCCTTTTAGGGTAACCCGGGCACCGACGGCATCCCCGGAGCCAAGGGCTCGGCGGTGAGCGGGGTTTGGGGGCTGGGGTGGGGAGGGGGGG
>NW_020924446.1:0-966 GCF_003984885.1 Neopelma chrysocephalum | reverse complement strand
CCCCCCCCCGTGTCCCCCAGGTGTCCCCCGTGCCCATGGAGCTGCTGTTCGGGCGCCGGAAGACGCCGGAGGAGCTGCTGCGGCAGAACCAGCGGGCGCTGGGCAGGGCCGTGCGGGAGCTCGACCGCGAGCGGCAGAAACTCGAGGCGCAGGAGAAGAAAATCATCGTGGACATCAAGAAAATGGCCAAGCAGGGGCAGATGGTGGGGCTGGGGGCATGAGGGGACAGCTGGGGACACGGGGGACACACCTGGGGACATTGGGGGTGGTGCAGGGCGGGTGTGGGGTGGGAGGGAGAAGGCGGAGGGGACACACGGGGGGGGGACCTGAGGGACATCCCGAGCCCCTGGTGTCCCTGATGATGTCCCCCTGATGTCCCCAGGACGCCGTCCGGGTGATGGCCAAGGACCTGGTCCGGACCCGCCGCTACATCCGCAAGTTCATCACCATGAGGGCGAACGTCCAGGGCGTGTCCCTGAAGATCCAGACCCTCAAATCCAACAGCTCCATGGCCACGGCCATGCGCGGCGTCACCAAGGCCATGGCCACCATGAACAGACAGGTGGGGGCACACCTGGGGACACCTGGGGGCAGCTGGGGTCACCAGTGGTCAGCCAGGGCCACCAAGGCCACGGGCAGACAGGTGGGGACACCTGGGGGTCCCCAAGGCCACCAAGGACAGGCAGGTTGGTGACACCGGGATGTGACACCCCAAGGGACGTCCCCAAGGCCCTGGGCCGGTGTCACCCCCGGGGACGTGCCCCTGGTGTCCCTGGTGTCCCCGGTGCCACCCCCGTGTCCCCCCCCCCAGCTGAAGCTGCCCCAGATCCAGAAGATCATGCTGGAATTCGAGCGCCAGGCCGAGCTCATGGACATGAAGGAGGAGCTGATGAACGACGCCATCGACGACGCCCTCGGGGACGAGGACGACGAGGAGGAGAGGTGGGGACACCCCGGGGGACACCC
>NW_020924445.1:0-2001 GCF_003984885.1 Neopelma chrysocephalum | reverse complement strand
AGGGACGGGGGGGCCGTCACGCTGCCGCTGCCCCCGCCACGCTGGGACTGCCAGCCATGGGGACGGGGGCCCGGGGTGACACAGGGACTAGGGGGCCCACGGGGGCTACGGGAACCGTGGGGCTGTGGGGGACCAGGGGCAGCAGGGGGTCCAGAGGGCCCAGGGGGGGCCGTGGGGACACCCATCAGCAGCCCAGGGCGTCACTCTGCCCCGTGCCCTGGGGACCCCCATCTTCTGGGGACTCTCATTACCTGGGGACCACCATCCCCGAGGACCACCGTCCCCTGGGGACCTCTGTTCCCCCGATGGCATTGTCCCCTTGTTGACCCCATTCTGAGCAGCACCGTTCCCTGAGAGCTGCTGTGCTCAGGGGATCCCCCTCCTCTGGGTGCTGCCTGAGCACCCCGAGTATCCCCATCCCCTAGGGCCCCCCCATGGAAACCTTCATCCCTTGGGCACCCCCACGCTCCTGGAAGCCTTCATCCCCAGGGGCCCCCCGTCCCCCTCGTTCCCTGGGTGCCACCGCACCGCCTGTGCAGCCCAGGGAGGGGGGTACCCACGAGGTTGAGGGGTGGGGGGCGGCCAGGCCGAGCCCCCGGGGGTCCCAGGGTTGAGCTGCGGGGCGTTGGGCTGAGGGAGGGGGGACCGGCAGCAGCGCTTTAAGCCCGGGCATGACGGGACGTGTAGTCCGGGGGGGAAAAGGGGGGGCTGGGAGCAGGGGCTGCTGGGAAGGGGGTGGGGTGGGACGAGCGGGTCGGGGGGCTCCGTTGGGGGGACCCCCAGCGCCCTCCCCTGTGAGCCCCCCGGGCTCCCAGTGCACGCCACCCCCAGCACCACGGCGGGGTCCGGCCGCTGCCCCACAGCGGGGTCCGGCCCCCCAGCCCCCCAGATCCCCCGGGGGGCGCAGGGGCAGGGCCCCCCGACGTGCGGGTGTCCCGCGGGGCCGGATCCTGCCCGGGGCGGTGCAGGGCGGAGTGGGACCCCCGTATCCGGTGTGTGCCGTCCCGCGGGGCCGGTCTGGGCACCCCGGGGTGCGGAGCTGCCCCCCGCCCCGTGGGCACCGTCCCCACCCCCCGTGGGCACCGTCCCAGCTCCCCATGAGCATCATCTCCACCCCACCGCCACCCCCGTGGGCACGGTCCCAGCTCCCTCGGGTGCTGTCCCCAAACCCTGCGGGCAGCGTCCCCAGTCCCCATTGTCACTGTCACAACATCCCCGTGGGTGCTGTCCCCAGCTCCCTGTGGGTGCTGTCCCCATCCCCCGTGCACACCCCGTTGTCACTGTCACAGCATTCCCGTGGGTGCTGTCCCCAGTCCCTGTGGACACCGTCCCCACCCCGCCACAGGCATCATCCTGGGCCTCCATGGGCACCGTCCCCGGCCCCCCTTGGGTACAGCCCCCCACTCTGTGGTCACCATTCCCCATCCCCATTGTCACTGTCACGACATCCCCGTGGGCACCGTCCCAAACTCCTGTGGGTCACCACCTTCACCCCACCACGGGCACCATCCCCGCGGGCCTGTGGGCACCGTCCCCAGCTCCCCGTGGGTGCCGTCCCCAACCCCCGCGGGCACAGCTCCCAGCCCCCCCCCCCCCGCACACACCCCCCCCCCCTTGTGCTCCGTCCCCGTTGTCACTGTCACCACATCCCCGCGGGCACCGCCCCGGCCCCCATCACGCACCCGCCCACGGGCACCGTCCCCACCCCGCGATCCCCGTGCCCGGCGCACCCCATCCCGGGGGGGGCGTTGGAGGGGGCCACCCTCCCGCGGTCCCCGTCGCTCCCCCGTGGGTCCCCACGCGGGGCCGGGCGCGGCGGGTGCAGGGAGCGGCTGCGGCCGGCGGAGGGGGCTGCGGCCGCGGCGGAGCGGAGCGGGCGGGCGGCGGGGCCGGGGGAGGGAGGAGCCAGCGCCGTTCGTCCGCCGCCGCCGCCGCCGCTGCGCCCCGCTCCGCTCCGCGCCCCGCACCGCCGCTCCGCGCCCCGCTCCGCGCCCCGCACCC
>NW_020924444.1:2865-3226 GCF_003984885.1 Neopelma chrysocephalum | reverse complement strand
CTTGGGGCCCCTAAGACCACCCATCCCCCCCCCAAAATCCCTCAAATCTCCCCCAAAAATCCCCCAAAACCCCCTCAACCCCCCCCAAATCCTCCAAATCCTCCTCAAAATCCCCCCAAATCTCTCCCAAACCCCCCCAAATCCCTCCCAAAATTCCCGAAATTCCCGAAATTCCCAGAATTCCCAAACCTGTCGACGAAGAGCAGGACGAGGCCGCCCCTCCCCCGCAGGGGTCTGAGGGCCCCCCGGAGCCACCGAACCTTCTGACCCCCCCCGGGGCTGCGGGAAATGTCCCCCCCCCGCCACGGCTCACCCAGGCCAAGGGTCTGGAAAAATGGGAATAACGGGAAAAGTGGGAATT
>NW_020924444.1:0-2855 GCF_003984885.1 Neopelma chrysocephalum | reverse complement strand
CAGGCCAAGGGTCTGGAAAAATGGGAATAACGGGAAAAGTGGGAATTATGGGGAAAAATGAAAAAAAGGAGAAAAAATGCAAAAAAAAGCAAAAAAAATGGAGAAAAACGAAGAAAAATTGGAGAAAAAATGGGGCAAAATGAGAAATAATGAAGGGAAAATAAAGGGGGGGGAAAGGGAAGAAAAATGGGTAAAAAATGGTGAAAAATGGGGAAAAACAAGAAATAATAAAAGGAAAATAAAGAGGAAAAAAAGAAGAAAAATGGAGAAAAAATATGGAAATAATGAAGGAAAAATAGGGGGGAAACGGAGAAAAAATGGAGAAAAAATGGGGCAAAATGAGAAATAATGAAGGGAAAATAAGGAGGGGGAAAGGGAGGAAGAATGGGGGAAAATATGAAAATAACGAAAGGAAAATAAGGGGAAAAATGAAGAAAAAATGGAGAAAAAATGGAGGAAAATGAGAAATAATGAAGGGAAAATAAAGAGGAAAAATGGAGAAAAAATGGAGAAAAACGGGGGAAAAAATGAGAATTAAGAGGGGAAATGTCCCCCCCCCCGGCTCACCCAGAGCCAGGGGTTGGAAAATAGGAAAAAGTGGGAAAAACGAGAGAAAAAAATCGGAAAAATAAGGAACAATAGAGAAAAAAATCAGAAAAATTATATATATTGGGGCAAAACCAGCAAATAAAGAAGAGGAAAGGCAAAAAAATAAGAGAATACAGAAAAAAGATAGGAAATAATGGGAAATAATGGCAAAGAAAACGGGAATAATGGAAAAAAATAGGGAATAATAAGAGAAATAGGGAATCCTGCCGCGGCTCGCCCAGTTCCAGCGAGTGGAAAAATGGGAATAATGGGAAAAATGGGGGGATAATGGGGAATAATGGGCGGGAAAAGGGGAATAATAGGGAAAATAGGGAAAAATGAAGAATAATGGGAGAAAAACCAGGAAATAATAAGGGGGAATCAGGAAAAATGGGGGGGAAATGGGGAAAAATGGGGGAAAATGGTGGGAAATTGGGAAAATGGAGAATAATGGGAGAAACGGGAAAAAAACGGGGAAATGTGAAATAATAGGGGAAATGGGGGGAAATGGGGAATAATGGGAGAAAGGGGGGGAATGGAAAATAATGGGGGGAAAAGGGGGGAATGGAGAATAACGGGAGAGAAAATGGGAATAATGGGAGAAAAATGGGAGATAATGGGGGCAAATGGGGAATAATGGGGGAAAGACGGGAAATAATAAGAAAGAACGGGGAAAATAGGGAAAAATGATGGGAATAGAGAACAAATGAGAAATAATGGAGGAATTGGGAAAACCGGGGAGAAATAGGGAAAAACGGGAAATAATGGGGGGAAGGGGGGCAATGCAGGAAAAATGGGAGGAAAATGGAAGAAAATAGGGAAATAATGGGAAGAAATGGAGAAAAAATGGGAAATAAGGGGGAAAATGGGAAATAATGGAGGAAAACTGGAAAAAATGGGAAATAATGGGAGGGAAATTGGTGGAAATGGGAGGGAAATGGGGAAAATGGGGAATAATGGGGGAAAAATGGGGGGAAATGGAGAAAAAATGGGAAATAATGGATCAGAAATAGCAAATAATGGGGGAAATGGGGGAAAGAGAAAAAATGGAGAAAAAATGAGAAATAATGGGGGAAAATGGAAAATAATAAGGAATAATAAGGGAAATTAAGAAAAAAATAGGAAATAATGGGGAATAATTAGAAATAATAGAGCAAAAATAGGGAATAATGGGAAAAAATGAGGGGAAACAGGGAATAATGGAGAGAAATGGAAAATAGTAGAAAATAATAAGAGAGAAAATGGGAATAATAAAAATACTGGAAATACTGGGGGGAAAATGGGGAAAAACAGAGGAAAGTGGGGAGAAAATGGGAGAAAATGGGAAATAATGGAAGAAAATGAGATATAATGGGGGAAATAGGGAATAACAGGGAAAAATGGGAAAAAATAAGAAATAATGGGGAGAAACGGGAGGAAAAAATGAGAAATAAGGAGGGAAATTGAGGGAAAATGGGGAAAAATGAGAAAAAATAGGGAAAAATGTGGGAAATCGGAAATAATGGGGAAAATGGGGAATAATGGGGGAAACGGGAAATAACGGGGAAATAGGGAAGGAAATGGGGGGGAAATGGGGGGAAATGGGGAAAAATAAGGGGAAAATGAGGGAAAATGAGGGAAAATGGGGGGAAATTTGGGAAAAAAATGGGGGAAAATGGGAAAAAAGGGGGAAAAAGAACCTCGAGAGCCTCCTGTGCCCCCCTAATTAGTCCTAATTAGCCACTTAATTACCAGCACAGAGTAATTAAGCTCCTGGACCACTCAGAACCCCCCTAATTACCCCTAATTAACCTCTTAATTACGGCTAAAATTGGGGAGGAAATTACGGAAAATGAGGGAAAATGGGGGAGAAATCGGGGAAAAAATGGGGGAAATTGGGAAAAAAAGGGGGCAAAGGAACCTCAGGAACCTTCTGTGACCCCCTAATTACCCCTAATTAACCCATTAATTACCAGCACAGAGCAATTAAACTCCTGGACCACTCAGAACCCCCCTAATTGCCTCTAATTAGTCATTAATTATGGCAGGAAATGAGGAAAAATGGGAGAAAATGGGGGGAAATTGAGGAAAAAATGGGGGAATTTGGGGAAAAAAGGGGGAAAAAGGAACCTCAGGACCCTCCTGTGCCCCCCAGGCCCCTTAATTAGCCCTAATTAACTAATTAATTACCATGACAGAGTAATTAAATCTCTGGGCAGAGCTGAGGAACCTCCTGTAGCCGTCGGTGGCCTCGGTGGCCACCGTGACCACCAACAGCTCTGGGGGGG
>NW_020924443.1:0-1695 GCF_003984885.1 Neopelma chrysocephalum | reverse complement strand
CGTGGGTCCGGGGGTCCCGGGGGGTCTCTCTGTGGGTCAGTGGGTCTCTCTGTGGGTCAGTGGGTCTGTCCGGGGGTCCCGGGGGGTCTCTCTGTGGGTCAGTGGGTCTCTCTGTGGGTCAGTGGGTCTGTCTGTGGGTCCGGGGGTCCCGGGGGGTCTCTCTGTGGGTCAGTGGGTCTCTCTGTGGGTCAGGGTGTCCCTCTGGGTCCGAGGCTCTCTCCGTGGGTCAGGGGGTCTCTCCGTGGGTCAGGGGGTTTCTCCGTGGGTCCGGGGGTCCCGGGGGGGTCTCTCCATGGGTCCGGGGGTCCAGGGGGTCCCGGCCGCCCCCTGAGTGCCCCCCCTGCCCCCCCAGTTCCGCTCGTGCATGCTGAAGCTCGTGTTCTGCGGCCGGAGCCCGTTCGGGGACGAGGACGATGTGTCGGGCTCCTCCCAGGCCACCCAGGTCTCCTCGGTCTCCTCCAGCCAGGTCTCACCTGCCTAAGCCCCGCCCCACCGCGGGACACGCCCCACGGCGGGACACGCCCCACGGGGGACTCTGCCCCACAGCAGGCTCCGCCCCACGGGGGGCTCGGGCTCGTGTGGGGCTCGGGCTCGTGTGGGGCTCGGCCCCACATCGGGCTCGGGCCCACGGGGGTCTTCGTCCCACATCGGTCTCTGCCCCATGGTGGTGCTGCCCCACATCTGGCTCTGCCCCACATCAGGCTCTGCCCCACATCGGTCTCGGCCCCACAACGTGCTCTGCCCATGGTGGTGCTGCCCCATATCGTGCTCCACCCCACATCAGGCTCGGCCCCACATCGGGCTCAGCCCCACATTGGCCTCTGCCCCACAGGGGTTCTGTCCCACATCGGGCTCGGCCCCACATCGGCCTCTGCCCCACAGGGGCTCTGCCCCACATCGGCCTCTGCCCCGCGGGGGGCTCGGCCCCACATCAGGCTCAGTCCCACACTGGGCTCGGCCCCACGGGGGGCTCTGCCCCACGGCGCTGCTGCCCCACAGCAGGCTCGGCCTCATGTTGGGCCCTGCCCCACACCAGGCTCTGCCCCACAGCGGATCAGCCCCACATCACACTCAGCCCCACACTGTGCTCTGCCCCACGGGGGGCTCTGCCCCACATCGGGCTCTGCCCCACGGCAGCTCATTTACCCCCCCATCGCCATGGGGCAGCCCCACGGCAGCTCAGCCCCCCACGGCAGCTCATTTACCCTCCATGGCAGCTCAGCCCCCCCCCCGCCATGGGGCAGCCCCACAGCAGCTCATTTACCCCTCCCATCGCCATGGGGCAGCCCCACAGCATCTCATCACCCCCCCCGGCCATGGGGCAGCCCCACAGCAGCTCATTTATCCCTCCGGGTGTGGGGCAACCCCACAGCACCTCATCACCCTCCCCTGCCGTGGGGCAGCCCCACTGGTACCCCCCCCGCTCTGGGGCAGCCCCCCCGGTCCGTTGTACAGCCCCCCAACCTCCTCCCCCCACATTAAACTCTGGAGTCGCAGCCGCCGCCGCCGCTTTTGGGGGGTCCCGGGATCCCCTCGCGCCCCACGAGTGTCCCCCCCCCCTCCAAAAATGCCCCCCGAGTGCCCCCCCCCGGCCCCCCGAGTGGGGCGCGCGGCCGAGTTCTGCCAGTAGTGAGCTTTTTTTGGGTGAAAAAAGTTCAGAACTAGCGGAATTCCGGCCGCACGGCCCGGGGGGGG
>NW_020924442.1:0-949 GCF_003984885.1 Neopelma chrysocephalum | reverse complement strand
CCCAGCTGCCAGCACCTGGCCTGAGCCCCCCGTACATCTGCCTGTGGGTCACTGCCAGCTGAAAGTAGGACTTTATTCCACGTTGCACGATGCACAGAAACAAGTAAAAGCAGAGCAGGAGAGCAGTCACACAGAGCAGGGCAATCGTGTTCTGGCAGGAAATGGGGCAGAGAGGTTACACAGGGCTGGTGTGGGCAGTGGGCTCTGCACCCACCTGTGACCCCAGGGCCATTCCTGCATCGCTGTTTGTGTCAGTGACCGCCTGTGGAGAGTGACAGGGATCAACGTGTTCACACATCAGTTATCAACCACTGCCAGACAGTGATACAGCTCATCATATTACACTAGCACAGGGCCACAGCAGCAAGACCTTCAAACCAAAATTGAAATAAACCCATTGTTTAGTTCAGTCTTTTCGTCATCAACAGATGACGAAGCATTTGTGACAGGTTTGCACTATTGGTATTGCCCTTTTGCAGCCAGTCAGTGTATCCAAGATCTAAATGACTTTGCTATTGACAGTAATTTAGCTCTGGAAACTATCTAAATTAAATGAGAATAATAATATACTTAAATCACAGCAATATTAGTTCAAAGACTTTGAATGATATATTCTGAACATCTGTATCATCTACACTGGCTGGAGAGTTGCACTGGAAATTAATTGATTTGTTTGCTATATCAAAATATCAACATTTTGCAAAGGGTCCAGCTTTTGTTACAATGTCTACTTCATGCAAAACTTGCATTTCATACAGGATAGAATCTTTAGCAGTGTTTTTTCCAGATTGGGATTGCTGAAAATCACAAGAAGGGAATGAACACCCGGAAAAGCATACTGAAATGCATAAAAAAGAAACACCATGTGATTTTGGCCCTTCATTCCATAAATCAGCGTCAAGACAAAAAATACAAAGTTGATGCTGTACATTATGAAGAAGGAGAGAAT
>NW_020924441.1:0-2757 GCF_003984885.1 Neopelma chrysocephalum | reverse complement strand
GCTTCATTTCCACGTTTTCCTGCTTTGCAAGTGAAGTGCAAAGGAATGTAGAACATTCAAAAGGAAAAGTAGCACAGTTAGAAGAAAAACTGTAAGTAGTAAGAAGGGAATTGACTTGGTTGACAAGATTCCATCTAACTGTGCTTACAGCTTATCTCTCAGAGTAAGCAAAACAGGGGCTGTATCCCTGCTGAGAAGGAACAGACATTATCAGTGTTGGTAACCTGGAAAAAATGTGGTGGAATGAACTTGTAAGAACTGCTGTGTTCTTATAAAATGACCATACAAAACATTGTTCCTTCAGAGTATTTCCAAAAGACAGACTGTACCATCTCAACCCTTTGTCTTCCAGTGTGGTATGGGTGGGATTTTCTTGGGTATGGGATGGGGAGGGAAGACATAAGTCTTGAGAACTGTTGTTCATCTCGGAGCAAGCCATTCATGTGGATTGGATACTTCTGGCTCTTTAGGCTACTAAGTTAGGAATAAGCAAGAATGAAAAAGCTTTAGAGCAGGAGCTGAAATCCTAATTCAGCAGCCAGGCATTTCACACAGATTCCCTGGACACGTGGGTGTTCTCCAGAGAGTGGCACTGAAGAGCCACTGTGGTGCCTTCCCAGTTGCTTTGTCCTGGACGTTCTCTGAACAAAGGCAGCTGCAGAGTGGCTTGGCTTCAGCAGCTCTGTGTAGATAGAGACTGAGATCTAAATCAACACTTCCTGTTCTGCCCAAATAATGTCACTTGCAGCACAGGAACAGTGCACTGTTTTTGCTGAGGATGGTGACCTCTGAAGGATGAACTTCTATTTTAGGTCAGTTTTGCCTGATTGGCACTGCAGCACAACTGGAATGTTAAAATACACAAAGCTGATAATGCAGGTAGTGCCCGTCACAAAGAGAGGACGTGATAATTTGCTACAACAACTGCATTATGTTTATGCATTATGATGTTTGTGGCATGTTGCTTGTGGCAGAATATGGCTCAGCATCTTTACTGCAAATGAGGAGACCATATGGAACAAGTATTAAAAGAGGGTAGAATCCCCATGTAGAGCCAAGAGCAGTTTGTCAGCTAAACTGGATTATGAAAGGTGTGTGTTACTGTGTAGCTCTGGATTTGCTTAAATATATCCATCCTAAAAACTTCCTGGGTTTAGGTCTGCTGAGAGAGAGAAAGTTGTAGAAAAGTCTGACCCTGAAAACCTCCTAGAATCCATCACAGAGCTCAGGTAACAACAAATTGTTCTCAAGTTGGCTGGGGTAAGTTAAAAGGTGGTAAAACTAAGCCTGGCTTATGACTGGTGAAGTAGAACTTTGGCAATAATTGTAGAGGAGGGAAAAGAAATCAGGTATTTTTCCACACAATGGAAAGTAATTGTAAGATATTATTTTAATTATCTTTCTAAATGCCTCTGTGCTTTTTCTGGGCTGAGCAATACTGTGGAAGAGTTTTATGTCCATGGAAACCAGTCTTACAGTGCAAAAAGTTGTTTGGAAAAGTAGGTGAAAGCAGTTTTTTCTATTGGAAACCAACACTCCTAAGCATTTTTCCTTTGGGTTGAAGTGTAAACTTACAAATAAAATTTAGTAGTAACAAGTGCCTGAATTTTCTCCTACAATAGTGTTACAGAAACTGCTGAGAAATACAAAGCCGATATTGCTCAGCTGGAGGAGACACTGATTAAGAAAGACCAAGATATTGAGATCCTGAGGGATACCCTCAAAACAAAAGAGGAATCATGTAAACTGATGAAAGAACTTAATGAAAAGTGTCAATTGCTTCAAGAAGAAAAAGGTAAGTTTTAGTACTTGTATGCTCTTCCTTCTGTAGGATGATTGACATATCTTAAATCATCTCCAATAGGTTTGTTCTAAAATGTCACTTTAGCCTGGTTTGTTCCAAGTTAAAAGTCAAGTCTCTGAGCTCCAGCTGAAAACAGCTGGACATGTTTTTAACAATGGGGAAATGACTTCACGTCTGACCCCTATTAAGTCTGATTGGGTGTTTCCATGGAGGTTTACTCAAGCAGACAGTATAGAATGAAAATAGTTTGCATAGTAGGAGTGGCTTTAATCTGAAAGGCGACCACTAAGAAGTTCTTGTTCCTTTCTCTTCACTGAGAAGCAGGATAATATTGTCTGAATTCACTGTTAGCAGCTTGTGCACGGGTTCATTGAGGTATTGGCAATGTGTCAAGGATCCTTCACCTCCTTACCCCTTCTCTCCCAACACCCCCAACTCTGCAGTGTGAGACAGGTGCTCAGTTCTCTGTACCAGTTGACTTCTGTCTGCTAGTATTCTGTGGAAGAAGCTTTGGGGAAATCATCTAGTTTTTCCCCAGCCATAGTGCTGTTGTGATGAAGGCTAGTTGCTTGATCCAAACATTCCTGCCCTTCAAATTATTTTCAAGTGATGTACTTTGAGCAGATTTTGAGGAGTTTCCACATGGGTTTAAGATCTGGGTTTGTTTTGCATGGGGTGTTTTTGTTTGTTTGTTTTTCCCTTGCCAAACTAACTTGCAAGCTGGAATGGAAGTACTATTAAAAATAGATACTGTAGTTCTTTGAAAATGGAGGAGGCAATTTGTGTTATATTGACAATTTCTCAATGCAGAGAAAGAGTTGTCTGAGACCAGAGGAAAATTCCTGAGTATAAATGCTGAAATAGGAGACCTGAAAAAAAAAATTGTTTTGGAGGAAGGGCAACACAAAAAACTGCTTCAGAAACATGAGGAGGTTGTCTCTCAGCTGCAGCAA
>NW_020924440.1:0-4816 GCF_003984885.1 Neopelma chrysocephalum | reverse complement strand
CGTTGTCCCTGGGGATGCTGAACCGGCCCTGCACCGACGGCGCGTAGTAGGGGACACCACCACGCGGGGTGATAGCACCAATCTCGGTGATCCCAGCGACCCATTCCAGCCCCTTCCCGGGGCTCTGGCGCACCCACATCATTCCGTGGCTGCCGAAGGTGAAGCCGGAGGCGCGGCAGAGGAGCCGCAGGGACTCCCCCGGGGCCTTGAGGTGCCCCCGGACTCCACCAGGGTCACGGCCGCCCGCAGCCCTGCGGGGGGAGAAAAGGGAATATCGGGATGAGCCGGGTGATCCCGGGGATTTTTTGGGATTGGGGTGGAGGGTCGGAGGCGCCGGGACCTACCTGGGAGGGTGGTGAGGGGGAGGAGGAGCGGGAGGAAGGTGGAGGCCATGTCGGAGTCACTGCGTCTCTGGTTTCACGTTTGGCAGCTACAACATGGGCTGGGTGCGCCAGAGCCCCGGGAAGGGGCTGGAATGGGTCGCTGGGATCTACAGCAGTGGTGGTTACACCGAGTACGCGCCGTCGGTGCAGGGCCGGTTCAGCATCCCCAGGGACAACGGGCAGAGCTCGGTGACGCTGCAGATGAACAACCTCAGGGACGAGGATTCCGACACCTATTTCTGTGCCAAAAGTAGTTATTTTGGTGGTGATTTTACTCGTGGTATCGACGCCCCTGGCAGGGTCCCCACCTGTCCCCAAACCCCAGACCCTCCCCCCAAACCTCCACCCTTCACACCCAGCTCTCGGTCGTTGGTCCCGACCTTGGGCTGGTTTTGCCCCAGTTCTCAACTGTTGTCCCCAAATATCAACCGTTGACCCAAACTCTTGGTCATTGACCTCAATGGCCCGGTTTGGGGACCCCTCCAAGAGGGTCAATACCAGCAGCACCAAAACCACCACTAGAAGAACCACTTTTGGCACAGAAATAGGTGGCGGAATCCTCCTCCTTGAGGTTGTTCATCTGCAGCGTCACCGAGCTCTGCCCGTTGTCCCGGGAGATCGTGAACCGACCCTTCACCGACGGCGCGTAGTTGGTGGCACCACCAGTGTCGGTGATCCCAGCCACATATTCCAGCCCCTTCCCGGGGCTCTGGCGCATCCAGCCCATTCCGTAGTCGCTGAAGGTGAAGCCGGAGGTGCGGCAGAGGAGCCGCAGGGACTCCCCCGGGGCCTTGAGGTCGCCCCCGGACTCCACCAGGGTCACGGCCACCCACAGCCCTGCGGGGGGAGAAAAGGGAATATCGGGATGAGCCGGGGGATAAAGACCCACCTGGGAGGGCCGGGACCCTCCCAGTGACTGGTTCTGTCCTAAAACTCAACTGGTTCAACATCAAGTGTCAACCATCGGCCCCAAACCTAAATCTCATTACCCCAAATTAAGCAAAAGGTCAAGGTTGGGGTCAATGGTTGAGATTTGGGTCAACGGTTGAGATTTGGGGTCAGTGGTTGAGATTTGGGGTCCACGGTCGAGATTTGGAGTCAACGGTTGAGATTTGGGGTCAATGGTTGAGATTTGGGGTCAACGGCTGAGATTTGGGGTCAATGGTTCAGATTTGTGGTCAATGGTTGAGAGTTGGGGTCAATGGTTGAGTTTTGGGGCCAACGGTTGAGATTTGGGTCAATGGTTGAGATTTGGGGTCAGTGCTTCAGATTTAGGCCCAACAATTGAGATTTTGGGTCAATGGTCAAGATTTTGGGTCGACAGGTGAGATTTGGGGTCAACGGTTGAGATTTGGGGTCAACGGCTGAGATTTGGGGTCAATGGTTGGGATTTGGGGTCAACGGTCGAGATTTGGGGCCATTGGTTGAGACTTGGGGTTGACAGTTGAAATTTGGGGCCAACGGTTGAGATTTGGGTCAATGGTTGAGATTTGGGGCCAACGGTTGAGATTTGGGTCAACAGCTGAGATTTGGGTCAACGGTTGAGATTTGGGGTCAATGTTTGAGATTTGGGGTCAACGTTTTATATTTGGGGTCAACGGTGGAGATTTGGGGTCAATGGTTTAGATTTGGGTCAGTGGTTGAGATTTGGGGTCAATGGTTGAGATCTGGGGCTCCCCCAACTTTGGGGGGGTTTGGCAAAAGAAACTCGGTTTTTCGGGTGGTGGTTCCATGAAAAGTGGCATTTTTTGGCCTCTCTTGTGTCATTTCCTCTGATTTTGGGGCAATTCCCTCATTTCCCACCATTTCCTGAGGCAATTCCCTCATTTATTCCCATTTCATGAAGCAATTCCCTCCTTCATCCCCTTTTTCTCAGATAATTCCCATTTTCTGAGACACTTCCTTAATTTCCCACAATTTTCTGAGGTAATTCCCACTTTTCCAGCCATTTTCTGAGGCGATTCCCTCATTTCCCATAATTTCCTGAGGCAATTTTTCCATTTCCCACCATTTTCTGAGGCACTTTCCTCATTTCCCACCATTTTCTGAGGTAATTCCCTCATTTCCCACCATTTTCTGAGGCAATTCCCTCATTTATCCTCATTTTCTGAAGCAATTCCCTCATTTCCCGCCATTTTCTGAGGCAATTCCTTAATTTCCCGCCATTTTCTGAGGGAATTCCCTCATTTCTCGCCATTTTCCTGAGGGAATTCTGACCATTTTCTGAGGCAATTCCCTCATTTCCCACCATTTCCTGAGGTAATTCCCTCTTTTCCTGCCATTTTCTGAGGCAATTCCCTCATTTCCCTCCTTTTCCTGCCGGAATTCCCTCATTTCCCGCCATTTTCCGACGTAATTCCCACTTTTCCTGCCATTTTCTGAGGTGATTCCTTCATTTCCCGCCTTTTCCTGCCCTCGTTTCCCGCCATTTTCTGAGGGAATTCCCGCCCTTTTCCCTGAGAATTCCCACATTTCCGGCCCTTTCCCGACCCAATTCCTCCCAAATCCCCCTTTTTGTTCCCCAAATCCCTTTTTTTCCCCCCAAAAATCCCGATTTTTCCCCAAAATCCCGTTTTTTCACCCCAAATTCCGCCCCCTGGTGGCTCCTCCCGGTCTCTGCCGGGGGAGTAAAAATTAATTAATTATTACTTAATTAATTAATCTTTAGTTAATTCTGGCCATTATTTGCTAATTAATTAGGGAATTAATTAACAATTAAATGTGGAAAAATAATTTATTAATTAATCAATCAATTAATGAATCAATTTAATTAATTGATCAGGGACAAATAGCCCAGCACAATTAATTAATTAATCAGCGTAATTGATTGATTAGGGACAAATAATTGGGGCCTCAATTATTTAAATAATCAGAGTTTGGAATTAAATTAATTAATTTTATTTAATTAATTAATTATTCCAGGTAATTAATTAATTCAGTATAAAAAGGCTTCTGCAGAGCTTCTAATTAATTAATTAATGGACCCCAGAGTCGTCATTAATTACCTCGGGGGGCCATCGAGATTGATTAATTCAGTGCATTAATTAAAGAATTAATTAATTTAATTAAGATTAAATTAATCCGGGGTAAATAATTAACCCGTGATTAATAAATTTAATTTAAGTGATGGTAATTATTCATGGGGAGGAGGGTGGTGATTAAATTGATTAATGCAATTAATTAACCAATTAAATTGATTTATTTTTCTGTAAATAATTAATTTGCCCCCTTGAGGTTTTTAATCCTCCGGAGGCGCCGCAGTTAATTAATTAATTAATTAGTCGAACACCTGCAGTCGATCCCTGGGGACATCTGGGGTAATTAATTAATTAATTAACTGGGCACCTGCAGTCACGGTTCAGTAATTAACTACAGAGCTGCAATTAAACCCCTTTGGACTTAATTAATTAATTAACTGATTAATTGGACGCCTGGGGTAGATCACCATTAATTACTTGATTAATTGAATGTCTGTGATCCGTCCTGATTGGTTTATTAATTAATTAAAAGGACCCCTGTCATTAAACCCTGGATAAATTAATGTGATTAACTCCAATTAATTAATTAGACCCGTGTGATTAATCTCAATTGATTGATTAATTAATTCATTGTGATTAATCCTGAATAACTAATTAATTAATTGTCCCCCCGCGATTAATCCCAATTAATTCATCAGTTAATTGGTCCCCTGTGATTAATCCTGATTAATTAATTATTTGGGGCCCCATCATCAGCCCAGCATGATTAATTAATTAATTAACTAATCGATTGCCTGTGATTGATCCCAATGGATTAATTAATTGGACTCCTGTGATTAATCCCCATTAATTAATCAATTCATTGCCTCCCATGATTAACCCACATTAATTAATTAGTTAATTGTCCCCATGTGATTAATCCCCATTGATCAATTAATTAACAGGACACTTGTGCTAAATTCCAATTAATTAATTGCCCCCCTGTGATTAACCCACACCAATTAATTAGTTAATTGACCCCGTTTGATTAACCCCTATTGATAGATTGGGCCCCTGTGATTAATTGCAACTGATCAATCAATTAATTAATTAACAGAACCCCTGTGATTAATCCCAATTGATTCATTGTCCTCCCATTATTAATTTCAATTGATCAATCAATTAATTAATTAATTAACTGGATGCCTGTGATTAACCCTGATTAATTCATTAAATGCCTTATTTATTAATTAATTAGTTAATTATCTGTGATTAATCCCTATTGATTGATTGGCCCTCCAGGATTAATTCCACAGAATCAATCAATTAATTAATTAATAGGCCACCTGTGATTAACCCTCATTAATTCATTATGTGCCTGAGTACTTAGTTAATTAATTAACTGGAGGCCTGTGATTAACCCTGATTAATTCATTAAATGTCTGACTGATTTTTTAATTCATTAATTAACAGGCC
>NW_020924439.1:0-17641 GCF_003984885.1 Neopelma chrysocephalum | reverse complement strand
AGCAGCACCGGGGTGGCTTTTGGAGAATGGATAACTGGGAATTTTTTTATTTTCCTTTCTCTAGAGCTAATTATTCCTTGGATGAGGGCTGTTTGGATGGTGCTCATCTGACCCTGTCCCGCTCTCTCTGTCCCTAGGAAGCCCAGCAAATCCAGCTCTCATGCTGCCACCACCCAGGGCCACTCTGCCGACTCCAACCCAGAGAGGTACCTGCTGAAGGATGCCCTGAGCTCACACTGGGCTCTGCTGGGCACTGCCAGCCCAGGGGAGGCTTTCCTGGCAGCCTGGGGGTTGTGGGGCTCAGGGCTGACCCAGCTAGGGATGGGCTGTGCAGAGGGGCAGGATCTGGCTCACAGGACGCTGGGAGATGCTGGGGCTGGGCTTGCTGAGAGCATCTCTCCCTTCCTTTGGGCTTCCATGGTGAAGAGAGTCCAGTGACAGCCGGAGCCCCACTGCATCCTCCAAGAAGTCACCTCTGGATGGCAAGAAAGAGAGGTGGGTGCTGGGCTGGGCGGGGATGGGGGAGGTTGGACCCCACCCCCTCGCTGGGCTGTAGTTGGGGGTCTGGACCCACTGCCTAGTCCCTATCATTGTCCTCTGACCTGGGGCTTGTCCTGCCAGGAGGGACTCTGCTGACTCCAGGTCCTCCACCACCTCAGCCACCTCCTCCTCTTCCTCCCCCCAGAAGAGGCTCTCGGGAGAGAGGTAAGGAGGGGATGCCCAGGGCAGCTTGGGGATGCTTTGGGGGTCCCTTTTGGGGATGCCTTGACCATGGGAGCCCCATCCTGGGTGGGCAGAGATGGCTGGGAGCCCTGATCCTGCCATGGGCCCTGGGACATTGCTTGGGAGGAGCAAATCCTCCCCTGGGGAGATTCCTGTTGGCTTCTGAGCGCTCACATTGATGTGCTGGTGCCCAAAGTCCTGCCACCATTCCCTGCCCCCTGTCCTGCCCACCCATGTCTGGTGTCATCCCACTGTCCCCTCTCCCCCAGGAGAGCCTCTGTGGGCTCCAGCTCCTCTCCAGCTGCCACAGGGTCCCGGAGAAACTCCAGTGACAGCAAGGAGGAAAGGTAGGAGAGACCCATCCTGCTGCTGTGGGGCCCCGACAGGTCCCTGCGGCTGTGCCAGGACCTCACCCCCTGCTTGTCCCCCTGGTGTGCCCCACAGAGCCAACAGCAGCAAGGGCAAACCAGAGACACCACGGACCCCCACCAGCCCCTCCTTCTCTCCCAGCCCCTGTTTCCTGGCCCCCTGTTACCTCACAGGGGATTCCGTGCGGGACAAGTGCATCGAGATGCTGACGGCCGCGCTCCGTATGGATGGTGAGCGGGGCTGGGGGGGCTGCACCCCAGCCCAGGCTGTTTCTCCTGTGGGACAGCCCTAAAGGGAGCCTTCAGCCCTAAAATGAAAGAAAAGGAGATTGGTAGGGATGATGGGGATGGGTCTTTGTAAAGTTCAAGGTAGATAAAAATGGGTATTTTGGAGATGGGGTGGGACAAGTAAAGGGGGAGACGTGAGGTTTTTTTGGGGGGTACAGTGAGGCTTGAATGGTTTCACACCTGGAAGTCACCCCTTGACCCCTCTGTCCTTTAGATGACTACAAGGAGTTCGGTGTCAACTGTGAGAAGATGGCATCGGAGATTGAAGACCATATCCTTTGGGGAGGGTGGGGGTCCCGGGGCACTGTCTGCTGGGGGGGGCACACATGGGCTGGAGAGTGGTTATGGGGACAGGGCAGAGGGTGGCAGGGACAAGGACAGAGTGTGACAGGCTCTGCTGTGCTCGTTGCCTGCAGAGGGAGCCCAGACCACGGTTAGAGGATGCCGAGGCTGATGTTGATGCTGATGTTGATGCTGAGCAGAGCATCCCCTGAGCACATGCCTTAGTCCGGGGGGGGGGTCTGTGTGTCCCCCATCAAACTGCTCTGCTCAGGGACCTGCCTTCATCCCTGGGGAAAGAAACCCAAACTCAACCAAGGCCTTTTCCTTGAGCCTGCTGTGGGTGCCCATGTGCCCAGGCTGGCAGGGATGGGGCCACCTCCACCCATGCCCAGTTCAAGACCTGAGTGTCTCTTGGCAGACCCCCAAGACCGAAATCAGCCCCAAGGTGGTTTCCCCTCCTGGGTACAGTTTGATTTTTGGTGCATCCCAGACTCTGTGCCGGAAGCTGCTGGCTCAGCCCACCTGCCCACATCTGTACAGGCAGTGGGTGACTTTTGGCCATCCGGGGAGGAGGGAACAGGCTGAGTCCTCTGCAACACGAACTTGTCACAGCACAGTGAGCTGTGCTGGCAGTCCCTGAGCCCCACAGCCTCGCCTGGATGCCAGACTTTCCAAGGCAATGCAAAGCTGTTTTCCTCCCAAAGCTCTGCTTCACCCTCCTAAACTCAAGGATGGGGACACTCAGGGAGCAAATTCTCATTGAAGTCGACCACCTCCACATGGGCACCGACCCTGGTGACAGCCAGCAGCCCCCTTGATTCCTTGACAGGCCCCACATATCTTCCAGGAGCTGAAGAGCACGGACATGAAGTATCGCAACCGGGTGCGGAGCAGGATCAGCAACCTGAAGGACCCCAAGAACCCCGGGCTGAGGAGGAACGTGCTGTGTGGGGCCATCGAGCCCTCCCTCATCGCCCGCATGACCGCCGAGGTGGGCACAGGGCGGGGGGCACGGGGCTGGTTCATGGGTCACATCCATCCTTCCTCCACAGCAGAGGGACTTGGCTTGGTGGTGCCCACACTGGGCTTATCCCAACACCTCCCCGTCCCATCCCGGTGTTGGCTGGGCCAAGGGGAGCAACAGGCACAGGGAGAAAGTGGAGGCACTGCCCCTCAGAGCCCTGCAGCTCCCCCAGCCCATCACAGAGCTGGCTGTGGGATGTCACACGGGCAGGGGTTAGCCTGCAGGGTCCCCATTCCTCCTCCTCAACTGGAGTCCACAAATCAGGCTCCTGGGAAGCCCAGTTTGCCCTGCAGGGAGGCAGATCCCTGGGGGCAGCAGTTTGGGGTTGAGGATGGGGTGATTTCTCCGTCTGGGTGGGTCTGATCCCTCCCGCGAGCGCAGAGAGCAGGATCAGTCCTGGTCCGGGAGAGGACGGGGAGGGTGCTGGACCACGGCAGGTGTCTGTGAGCAGAGCTGTGGCCACACTGACCACGGGGCCGACGCTGGTGGCAGGAGATGGCCAGCGATGAGCTGAAGCAGCTGCGGAATGCCATGACCCAGGAGGCCATCCGGGAGCACCAGATGGCCAAGACGGGCGGCACCGTCACCGACCTCTTCCAGTGCGGCAAGTGCAAGAAGAAGAACTGCACCTACAACCAGGTCAGCCCTGGGGCACCCCAGGGGGTCTCTCCTGGCCCGATCCCCACCAGAGGGGTCTCTGCTGACCCCACCCCTGCTCCATCCCAGGTGCAGACACGCAGCGCCGACGAGCCCATGACGACATTCGTGCTGTGCAACGAGTGTGGGAACCGCTGGAAGGTCTGTGCCCAGCTCGGGGGGGGGGGTGGCTCACCAGCCCTTCCCTAGCCCCCCAAAATGTTGGTGGCGGGGCTGGGTGAGGGCTCACCACCTGCCCTGTGCTCTGCCTCTCCCGCAGTTCTGCTGACGGTGCCGTTGATGGGGCTGGAGGGAACGTGGTGCGAGATGAGATGCTGTGGTGCCATCACACGTGGAGAGGAGGGTGACAGGGTGGCACCAGTCCCTACACCCTGGCTCCCTGATTCCTTGCACTGGGCTCCCTCAAACATCCCAGGCAGCCAGGCTCCAGCAAAGTCTGTTTTGCTCGAGAAGGTCCCAGTGAATTCAATGGTTCCTCCCTGTAAATCCCTTCCCTTTGCTCGGGTTGAGCTGGGATCCCACTGGGAACAGACTCATCCCTGGATAGGGGGACTGGTATGACCTGGCAGCGTGCCCTTCCCTGTGGGAAACCTGGACTTGGATGATTTGGGGCAGGAGGAATGTCATCCCATGGATGTGGGGCTGTGCCCGGGGTTGGGGATGGGAGTGGGTCAGGTTTTAACCCAAACACCTTCTTCCTCACCTGAACACTCAGAGGGAGGACATGGAGGGGATGGGGTGGTTGCAGGGTGTCTGGATGCTCTTGGGATGCCACCGTGTCCCTCTATTCTGAAACACAAGGACAATCCATCCTGGCTTGAGGGCACTGTGTCCCAGGGAAGAAGGAGGGATGGCAGGGAGAGGAGTGAGGAAAAACCCTCCAGCCAAAGCAATAAAGGTGTGAACTGTCTCTGAGGCACAGACTGTTTTGTGAGGGGGTCTGGCACCTCTCCCTCATTTTGTATCCCCCCAGCTCCAGCCTTGTGGTCCTCTGAGAGCCCCCACCCAGCTCCAACACACACCCTGCATCCCCCAGCCCCCAGCTTGGGATGTAACTATGGCTTGATGCTCATCCATCACCTGCCTGGTGATTAAAAACCTTTAATTACGGCTGGAGCAGCTCCCTGGCTGGGTCTGGATGCTGTGGGCTGTCCCACGGCAGGGCAGAACCTCCACTGACAGCCAGGAGGGTTTTCCAGGGAAAGGGCATCAGAGACCAGCTGGGACACATCCCTTTGGCTGCGGGAGGTTTGGGACAGAGCCTCGTGGCACCGAGCCCGTCCCTTGTCACCACCAGCCTCTTCCAGCAGCAGTGAGATGTGACAGGGACACAGGAAGGTCACAGTGACCACAGGTGGCCACGGGTGAGGAGGAGGAGGAGGGTGCTGCTCCCACGCCTGCATGAGCTCATGTGTGGGAGTGCAGGAGGACGGTGGAGCTGCTAATTAACCCATCATTAATGTTCTAATCTGGGGCTGAGGTGTGAATTTTTCCCCAGGCAGAGCCCAAGGCTGTTTGCACCCAGAGCTGGGTGCTAAACCCTCCGTGTTTGGGGGTCCAGGCCACCCCTGAGCCCCCCCAGAGAGCTCTCTGGGCTGCAGTGCTCGTTAGCACACCAAAGTCATTAATAAGCCTCCAAGGCAATTATTTACGCTTGCAGAGTGCGTGTGGCTGCAATTAAGGAGTATAGTGGGTCGTGGGGGATGAGTAAAACATCAGTGTGACCTTGAGCTGGGGAGGGGGAGCTCAGGAGGGGCAGTTCCAGGGCTCCTGGCTGTCCCCAGGGTGCCACAGGGCGTGTTTGGGTGGGACAAGGCTGAAACAGGGGGATTTGGACCTGGATTTTTCAGAGTCCAGTCCAATAAAGGCATTTGAGCAATACCAGAGGAAGCCTGGCCCCAAACACGTTATTATGGAGCTCCTGGCACCCCTCTGTGTCCTTCTGTCTCCAGGGAAATGTCACCCTGTGGCCCCTCCCCAGGTCCCCGGGGAAATCCCAGAGGAGGAAAGGGAGCAGGGAAGGCAAACTGGAGAGCAGGGCACTGCCACCCAGGCAAGGATGTCCCAGCTCCCAGGGAGGGCTTTCCCACCTGCTTAAAGCTGGAGGAACTCTTGGTCCTGAGGGATTCTCTGGCCTCGGGGAGAGATGCAGGATGTGTCCCCTGTGGCACTGGAACAGGGGGCATTGAGGGGCTCTCTGGCATCCTGCTGTTTCCAGGGGTTGAAGCAGGCTCTGGGTGGCTCTTGGGGACAGTTCCCAGCACTGAACCTCTGACCCACTCCATGAGGAGGCCACAGATGTGTGTGTGTGTTACAAAACCCCAATTCCCAAATTTCCAGCCCCCAAACTGGGATGACTGAGCCCCCCCCAGGAGATCCTGCCGTCCCTCCCCAGCCCTCAGCCCCGTAGGTGCTTTGTCTCAGGGGGGTTTCCCCTCTCTCCACCCGGGTGACTGTCCCCTCCTCCCCTCCACACCCCCCAGCCTGGCAGGGAAGAGGAGGAGGGAGGATCCCTGGCAGCTCCCTGTCCTGCCAGCGCTCAGCTGGGAGCTCTCTTGAACTCTGGGGAATTGGGCACTTCACTTCTCCTTTCTCATCAGTGCTGGAGCCACGACTGCAGCAGCTAATGCTGGTCCCCCCCTCCTCCTGCACAGCCCTGCAGGCAGGAGGCTCAGACAAGAGCCCTCAGGAGCTCGGGGGCTCTGTCACAGCCCCGGCCCCACCCGGGGCTGGTCGTGACTGTGCAATGATGGAGAGGCTCCTACAGTCCCTGCCAGGGGTTGATTCCCCCCCCCGGAGCCTCCAGGTTTGGATGCTCCAAAGCTTCAGCAGAAGCTGGTGCCTCTCCCTGCCTGTCCCTGCATGAATCATGGCATCAGTTTGGTTGGAAAAGATGTCCAAGACCATCGAGTCCAACCGTTCCCCCACTTGGCACTGCCAAGCCCACCACTAACCATGTCCCCAAGTGTCACATCCACAGGTCTTTTAAATCCCTCCAGCAATGATGACTCAAATGAGGCTCTCAATCCTCCATCTGATGGAGGTTTTGTATTCAACCTCCAACCTGCAGCACTTCAAACAACCCCACCGTGTGTCCCCCATGAGGGAACAGCCACCACCGGTGCCACCAGACCACATCCCTTCCCCGTGGGCTGCCCCGAGCCACCCCAGGGACACTCTGTCCCACAGAGTCCAGCACATGGTCACCTCAGTGTCCACGTTTTGCTTTGCAATCCCAGCTTGCCCAGGGGTCACCCCCCCTGTGCTCCAGCCCCCCGACTCACCCGCAGCACGGGGGCTTCGCCGCTGCCCTTCTCCCCCGCATTTTTCCAGCCTTGACAAAAAAATCAGCACTTCGCTGCTCAGTGGTTTCCTTGGCAACCCCGTTTCCCCATCCTCTCGCTTTGTGCATCTGTAACCCCCCCCGGCCCTGGTCACCAGCCCCCAAAGCACAGTGACAGGTCCCTGTCCACAGGGATGGAGCAGGAGGTGGTGGGTCCCGATCCTGGGGGGACCCTCAGCCAGGGCTTCCCAGGAACCTGGGCTTCTTGGAAAGGGAATGGAGCGGCTGATGGTGGTTTGTGTCTGAACTGGACTGAATTAAAGCTGTTTTGGAGCCGGCCTTTACCCCTCTGTGTGGGGTAAAAACTAAAAACCCTGTGCACGGGCTGCCCAAAGTGGGAATGGCTTCCCACTGACAGAGAGTGAGTTTGGATTAAATGGGGATAAATTCCTCCCTATGAGGATGGGGAGGCCCTGGCCCAGGTTGCCCAGAGAAGCTGTGGCTGCCCCATCCCTGGAAGTGTCCAAGGCCAGGTTGGACAGGGCTTGGAGCAACCTGGGCTAGTGGAAGGTGTCCCTGCCCATGGCAGGGTGGGGGTGGAATGACACGATCAAGGTCCCTTCCCAACCCAAACCATCCCGTGATTCCACAACTGGCAGCGTCTGCCACGAACGGAGCGGATTCCCGTGCCCATTCCCGTGTTTGCTTCCAATCAATAGGTAATGATCCCTCAGGCACAGGCGCTCGCTGCCTCCCCAGACCTCAAGCCCACATGAAATATTTACGTGCTGACAGCCGCGGGCTCCCGGCACGACTCGCTCTGCCGCTGGCAGCAGACAGGATTCTGATCCCCTGGGAAAACCTCCGGCGCGGATCCCATCGCTCCCGCCCCCGCGCCGGGGCCGCTCCCGCGGGTCGTGTCCCTGGAGCCACGCTCGGCGTGGTGGGCGCAGGGGAAGGGGCCAGCCCTGCTCAGGAATCGGGCTGATTTTCCTTTAAAAAGCGGGAAAACGCAACACCGGGGTGGTTTAGGGAGGGCAGGATTGACGTTGAGGGTGCTGAGTGGGGTTGGGGGAGCCCAGAAAACTCGCTGTGCCTTGGTGAGCTGGGAAAAGCTCCTGCTCTACCCCCAGGGCAGGGACTCCAACAGCTATTCCCCAAATCCCAAAGGGGTGGTCAGTGCCCCCAAAGCCGAGCAGATCCTGTGCCAGCCTGGGACTTGATGCTGAGTGAAAACAAGAGATATGGAGATCCTAAATATTTTAGGGATACCACAGCTGGTGCATCCACTTTGAGCCATGGCTCAGCCAGAGCTTTCCAAGGTCTGGGCTTTTTATTCAGCTTTTTGTTTTAATTAAACCCTTAAAATCTGGTTTTCCTGAGTTGCCTCCAGGGGAGGGGCAGGGGAGGATGGGGTGTGCAGGGATTTGGGGGTGGATTCCATGGGGATGGATCCCGTGTCTGTCAAAGGATGTGGAGGTGTGTGGTGGTCCCTAAACACCTGGAGGAGCCGGGCAGGACACGCCAGGCACTGAATGTCACCCAAACAGCACTAAAATAGGGGGGGAAAATTGCTGAGCCTCTCAGTGCTGGCTCCAGCTCCAGGCTGGGATACAAACAGAATAATTTCCTTTCTCCTCCATTGTTCTGCCTTGATGTGAGTGAATCAGCTGCTTTGGAGCTGCTCTGAAAAAATTAATGATTGCCCAAGCCAGCCCCACCATCCAGCCTGGATCTCCAGGCGAGCCAAAATACTCGGAGCAAAGCCATGGATTTGAGCTGACTGGGTATTTGGTTTGGGGTGTTTTTCACGGAAAAAAAAAAGGGGGGGAAATCAGTTTTCACCTGCAGTGTTTGCAATTCATTGGGGGGAAATGATTCATGGAGGTGTAGGGCTGTGATTCTGCAGCCCAGGCTTTGTGATGATTGAAAGCATCAAAAGACCCCAAACAGGACCCACATTTTTGCTTCTGAAGTGGAATGTGTTTCATGGAAAATTACAGAATATACTTTTCCTAGAGAAAAACCCTGTGCCCTTTTGTTTCCTGGCTAGAAAGGTTTGCTGAGTCTGCAGAGCACTTTGATCTCAGCCTTCCTAAAATCACGGCGCTTGGCACGGACCTTTTTTTTCCCCCTCCTTTAGCTGAACAGGCAGAGAATTGAGCAAAGATCCCCCATTGAAAGCAAAAAATAAAATTTCTCCCCACTTTCAGCTGGAATCCTGCACGCTCTTCCCTCTCACAGCCAGGATGGAGGAGATATATGGGGAAAACCCTCCAAAAAATGCTATAAAACTCCCCCCAAGTCCCCCCAAACCACACGAATTCCCACCCCTGCGCTTCCCACGTCAGTAAGTCGACCTAAATATTACAGAGGAAAAAAAAAACGACGTTGGCTTTTTCGCCTGACACTTATTTTTCTCCCTGCCAGGAGCTCTCGGGCACTCGGCAATTAGGAGCTGCAGATTAATCTTGAGTGATATAATGAAGTGCTGGGCGGCTGGAGGACGGGGCTGCTGAGCAGGGGGGGGGGCTTGCTCTCCAGATTAACATGGTTTAGGCCAGCTTTAGTGCAGACAGAGCACCCAGGGTGGTGGGGGGCTGTGGGGCTCAGTGGGATATTCGGGCTCATCCCCATCCCCGGCTGCTCTGCATCCAAACACGTGGAGCGGGCGGGGTTCGTGCTGCAGGAGGAAAATGGTCTTTGCACATTTTCTAACCCTGAGCTGCTTGTAACGTCTCCAAAGTGTCTTTCCGCCTGCTTTGCACCGTCCCAGCGTCTCCCAGCCCCTGGTCAATTATTTTATTGAAGAAAAATGGCTCAGGAGGGCAGGTTGGAGCTGTCCTGAGATCTGCCTCCCCCCAGCCATGTCTGTGCCTCCTTTCATAGAATCACGGAATGGTTTGGGCTGGAAGGGACCTTAAAGCCCATCCCATTCCAGCCCCTGCCATGGGCAGGGACACGTCCCACTATCCCAGGTTGCTCCAATCCACGTCCAACCTGGCCTTGGACACTTCCAGGGCTGGGGCAGCCACAGCTTCTCTGGGCAACTGTGACAGAGCCTCCCCACCCTCACAGGGAAGAATTTCTTCCCAATATCCCACCTAACCCTGCCCTCTGTCAGCGTGAAGCCATTCCTGTGTCCTGTCACTCCAGTCCCTTGTAATTATTCTCTCTCCATCTTTCTTGTCAGCTCCCTTCAGGTACTGGAAGGCCACAATTAGGTCACCCCAAAGCCTCTTTTCCAGGCTGAACAATCCCAATTCTCTCAGCTCTTCTCCTTTTCTCCGAGTTCCCCACAAGCCCGAGAGCCGAGAGCAGCTGGCACAGGGGGCCACATTCTTCCTTGTCTTTCCAAAATGAGAATATAAATAGCCTTGTCCTGTAAGGAAGCCATTACCCAGGAGCTGTGCCACCAGCGCCGGCCGCTCGCAGCAAACTCATTTCCCCACAGCAGCCAATTTATTCCCGACTCTGACAGGGTCAGACACCGTCAGGGAAGCAAATGCTAATTAATAGCACTGTGCAAAGCAGCCTGTCCGGGCACGGCGTGTAATTAGTGAGCAAACTGCTCCCACCACAGCGCTGGGGATGTGGGGAAAGGGGTGAGGGAGCAGCTCCTGCGAGGGACCCGCTGCAGCTCCCAGTTATAACTCAGGGTGAGGGCACTAATTGTGCTGGGGAGGTGTGTGTCACGCTGCTGTCAGTGAGACTGTGACACTCCAAATGTCTCCCTGCATCCCTTCGATCCCTGCATCGCCCTCCCTGTCCCAGCAGCCGACCCTGTCCCTGCCGTCCCCTCCGCCGAGGGTTCGTGCTCCCTTGTTGCCCAGTCGTTTTGCAGGTGAACGTGACATTTCCTCGGGCCAGGAGAGCTGCTCAGGAATATAAAAACTCCTGGTGATGGAGGATGCAGAGCCCAGGGAGGAATCATGTGCTAATGCCCTTACATTGCTGCCGTGGTGAGTCATCCAGGCCCTCCGAGGATCCCGACTGCGCTTGGATACCAAGAAGGTGGAAGCGCAAGGCGGGAGGAAAAATCGCTTTGCTCGGAAGATGTCTTGGTTACAGCAAGGAATAAAAATTGTCCCCCTGGCACCCACCCCCATCCCACAGCTGTGGGGAGGAGGGTGGGCAAGGAGGGGCTCATTTAGTGGAGAAATGGGAACACTCAGCCTGGGAACAGTCAAGTCAATAACAGAGCACAGTTATTAGTGGTTTCCTTCCCCCTGCCTGGAGGAGGGTGGGCCTTTCCATCAGGCTGGTGGGAAAAATCCATCCTGGGGTTGGGAGTCAGGTTGGAGCATCACCTTGAAGGTGGTTATGGGCAGGCACTGCTTCCCTTCATCCACAGCAGCATCACTGCTCTGGTGCTCCTGGTCAGTCAGTCACATCCATATGGATACGTGTGTGTTGCTACTTCCATAGGGACAGGAGGGTCTCCAGCTCCCAGGGACCACGGCCACCCCTGACCAAACTTTGCCATGGGATGCATCTTCCTAGCTGAGAAGAATGAGTTTAAAACCCCCAAAAATAGAAAATATCCTCTAAATCAACAGCATTTTAGTTAAGCCAACACCTCCCTGTGCCAGGGCTGCTCCTGGCGTGGCTCTGCCTCCACCAAATCAGGCAGCAGGAAGGGATTTACACATCAAACATCCTCTTCCCCAAACTGCTGCAGCCAAAGCCTTGGGAGAGGGGGAAAAAAAACCCTCTCTTTCCAGCTGTTTTCCTCTCCCTGTAAATAAACATCTATGGGCAGAGCGTTTCCCTCAGCCTCAGGCTTTGGTTGGACATCAGTCATTTAATATTGCTCTTTTAAACCCTTGTGTTTGGCTCTCAGCCGCTTCGCCCGGCTCGGAGCAGGATGTTGGCACTTTGTGTTTAGAAAATATTTATCTATATTTAGATAGGGAGACAGATAGCTGTGGAAGAAGAGCTGTTCCAGTCATTAAACCACTGCTTTCAATTTTTCCTTATTACTATTCTTCATTTAACCACAGGCTGGGCTGGCCAAGTGCTCCCCAGGGACAGCCCAGCTGAGCCCGGCAGGTTTGCAGCTCTGAAAGGGGGTCTTCAGAAAAAAAAAAAAAAAAAAATTATAATCAGAGAGGAAATCTTCCCTGAAAATGTCTTCCCAAGGCGGAGGCACTCAGGAAGCGGACGGGGATGTGGCTGGAGTCTGTCCCTGGCTTCGTGCTGGGCTGGGAAGGCTTCAGGGAGGAAGAGTGGGAGCGGGTGGGAGGAAGATCCAGCATGTTTGTGAGATGCAGGGGGGCGAAGGGAGGGGGGGTTTATGCCTTTCAGGAGAAGAAAGAAAAGAGGGAGAGAAATCACCTTCTCTGATCAGCTGTCTGAGGTTCTGCAGGATGGAGAGGCTGGAGGAGGGGGAGCTGCCTTTGAAGCTGGGAGAGGCACAAACAGGCGATGGCTGAGTGCAGCAGCCTTCACTGGCACTGCTCCTCTTCCTCCAGCTCCTTCCTGCTCCCTGCCCTCTGCCCAGACTGGCAGCCCACCCTTGGGATGGCCAAAACACCCTTTTAGAGGTGCCCAACATCCTGCTGGGTTCTCACCGTTCCTCACATACCGGGCTCTCCCAGAGCCAGGGATTTTCTCCAAGACCCAGCACTGATGGGGTTCAACTCCTTTCCCTCACTTTTTCCTGGACAACCAGAGCTGTCATCCCTCTGGTCTCCCAGTGCTGATTGATGGGCAGGGAACACCAGCAGCAGCTCTGCCCCCCAGCTCGGCATCTCTCCCGGCAGCAGCGAGGGAAGCAGGTGGCAGTCTTGGAAAAACCCGGCATTGGGCAGCCACCATCTGTGTCCCTGTGGGTGGAGGAGGTGCTGCCCTCCCCGGGTGCTCTCCTGAGGCCACCAGGGCCAGCCAGGACAGATGGGAGCAGGCACCTGATGGTATCAGGCTGGGAACCGAAGCAAAGCAAAATCCCCAGCGCTGGCAAAGGGGGGTGGGGGAGGAACCCGCAGACACAGCTGTGGCAGGGATGGCATCACCAGGAATGTTCATCCCCAACCAACAAGGGGTGCTGTTGGCTCTTCTGCTGAAGATCCAGCCAGGATGAGCTGGAAAGCGGGTGGCTGGTGACCAGAGAGCTTTGTTTGGGCTCTGGCCAAGCCTGTGTCCAGTCTGGCTCTGGCTGATCCAAGCTCCTGAGCCCTTCAGAGCTCGGTTGAAGCTGCAAGGAAAAATCCTGAGCTTTGCTGAGCTTTTTTGGGTGAGTCCTGCCCCAGCACTGAGCCATCCCTCACCCCTGTGGCATCCAGGGGCAAAGCCATGCAGGTGAGGGACACTGTGGATGGGCTCCCTGCACAAGTCCAGCCCTCAGGGCCTGCTGAGCAACCTCAAAACTTCCCAGGATTCTGCCACAAACCCGAGCATCTCTTCAGGACCTGCTCCTGAGAGCCCACACTGTGATGGGGACACTCTGCCCCGTGGCCAGGCAGTCACCCTGCCCAGCCCTGGCACTGGCTCTGAGGGAACTGGGAAAAGATCCTTAATCACACCCTGTAACCCCCCCTGCTCAGTCCTTTGCCATTGCCTCCCTGACCTCCACATCCTGGCTCCTGGCAGGCACTGACTGGCACGAAAACAAAGAGCTGGTGGGAGCTGATGCTCTTTCTGCATCTCCAAACCACCCAGCTCTGCATCCTTTAGCCCCAAACCAAACCTTAACCAACCCCTCCTGCACTTTTCCACCAGGTTTCCACTGAAAAGAGGTTTCCTGTCTACTCCCAACCCCAAACCAACTCACCCCACAGACTTTTGCAGGAGCATGAACAGGTGGAGGGGAGAGCTGGGCTCTGTGTCCAGAGCAAGAGGCACCAAAAAGCTGCACTCTGGGATTTGGCACAGTTAGAGAGCAGCAGGATTGCAGCTGGGATAGCGCTGACCTGGATTCCCAACATCAAAGACAATACCAGCTTCCTCCCCAGCATCCCTGGAGCCCTCAGAGGAGGTGAATCAACGGGCTGAACGCCCACGTGTCCATCCCATCCCTGGCGCTGGCACCCAGGATGGTGGGTGCTGGCAGGAGCATCCCCCCTGTGCTGCAGCACGGAGCTAAAAATCTGCAGAAAAATCTAAATCCTGAGAAAAAAAAACCTGCCTCCTCCATGATCAGGGTGGCCAAAGGTGGCCCAGGGGGTCTAAGCCAGATCTGGCCTGGGTCTGACCCCCATCCTGCTGGTACAGGAACAGGCACTGGCAAATCTCCTGTCAGATTTGTGGAGGTGGACAAATGGATCTTATCCCTTAGGAAACCTGGCCCTAACAGTCCTCCTTGTCCCTTGCTAGTGCTATGTGTGTGTCCTTGTCCCTCCAGCATGTCATGACCAGCCCCGGGCACCAGGACACACAGTCCCCATGCCCCAATCTCAAGGGACCTCCTCCCCGCCCCGGAAAGCCCATCCCCAGCCCCTCGGGCAGCCCAGGGGTCACACTGACACCAGTTCTCTCCACCAGCAGCAAAAAAGCTTTATTTTTCCAGCCGGGCTCCGTCTGGGAGCAGCATCCCAGCCTGGATTCCCCCTCCCCACGCTGGTTCATTTATGAGATGACTCACAAGTTGTTGATGCTCCCGACGCGCATCGGATGGAAGCGGATCTGCCACCTCCGAGCGCCAGCCGGAGTAGGGGGGGGGCACAGCCCGGGCTCCCGGTGCCCCGAAATCCAGGGAGACGCTGCCAGTTCCCAATCACTGCTCCATTGTCAGCCAACGGCAGCGCAGAGGGGGGCGGTGGGGTGGTGAAAATACCTAAATAAGCAACAATCAGGGAAAACAAAGGCGCTCCTGCGGGGATTGAGTCCCGCGGGGATGGGGTGTGATGCACGTCCTTCCTTCGCCCGCCGGAGCGGCTCGGTGCCCACGGGGCATTCGCTGTCCCCATCCCTGCCGCTTTTATGGGGTCGGGCACGAGCCTGGGTGAAGGAAAAGGGTTCGGTAGCCCCCTCCAATAAAATAATGACTTTGGAGGAATTTTTCAAGGAAAAAGGATGATCCAGCTGATGCGCCCGCCCTGTGTTTGGAAGGACCCTCGGCGCCCTGGGGGGAGCAGGAGGCTCAGGGCAGGTTGGCACTGTCACCAGCCCGAGCCTGGCGAGGGGACAGTCGCCCTCATGTCCCAGGAACATCTCAGGAATACTGGTGGCATCACCCTCGGGACACCACCGACCTCCAGGAGAGGGATTTTTGCCTGCAAGGTGCTGAGCAGTTTTCCCATCCGACCTCCAGACCCGACTCCGACTCCGGGCAGCCCGGTGTGCAAACCCTGCCCTCGGACACAGCCCCTCCACACCAAATGCCGAGGAAACAATGCTGCAAACCCCCCTGCCCCCCTCCCCCCTCCCATGCAGCCAGGCAGAATGGGGAGGCAGAGAAGAATCTCATCTAATTTTAACTCCCCTGACGGACGGGCTTTGTTCTTTCCAGCAGCTGCCCCGCAAGGTATGAAAACATTCAGATATGTTGACGTGGGAAAACAAAACACACAAATCAGCCCATTTTCCTCTTCAAGGCCGATTTATCTGGAGCTGTCAGTGGCGGGAGGGGAAGTGATGAGCCCTGGGGAGATGGGGGAGCAGCCTGGACTTGCAGCTCGGTGGGTACCGGTGCGGTTGGGATGCTCGTGGAGCATCTGGTCCATTCTCTCCAAAGCCCCAAAACATCTCAGATCTACAGAAAACAGAACGACATTTTCTGCTGCAATTCCCCAAGGTGTGGTTCTGCACATGCCCCAGCTCATCCTCCAAAATGAGAGGAGCTGGGTGCCGATGGAGCCCCCCCCCCGAAAAGTGGTTCACCACAAGATGGGCTCCATCCTGGTGCCTCCATCTCGCTGACAGCTTGGATTTCTGAGTTGGGATGGGGGGGATCAGACCCTGGAGAAGGGTTTCTGAGTTGGGATGGGGGGGATCAGATCCTGGAGAAGGGTAACAGCAGCTCAGGGAGAGCAGGGAGGGGCTGGCAAATCCCTCTGCAAGGGCTGGTGCATCACTTCTACAAGGGGATGGATGGATGGATGGATGGATGGATGGGTGGATGGACAGACTGATGGATGGGTGGATGGATGGTGCAAGCACAACCCTGCCCCTTTTGCATGTGGGTTTCACTACCAAGAGCAAAACCAGACAAATGATTCCTTCTCTTTTCAGGGTGCAGGTGAAACATTCCAGAGGCTTTCCAAGCAGCATCTGATTTTGACTTCTAGGGCAGTGGATTTGTTGAGGGGTTTGTCCATTTGCTGCCCCAACAGGGTTATTTTGGGATGTGGTGCATTTCAGCCACCGTGTCCCTGTCCCCACAGGATCGATCACGGACGCAGAGCTCCAGGTCTGGGTGGTATTTGCTTTAAAGGCAAAACCCTGCACAAATAAAAATCCTGCTTTTGTAGCACTGGGAGGTGAGAGAGAGGCACAGGGAGCGTGAGGGAAGCAGGAGAGCCCAGGGGGAGGCACTGGGGGCTGCTCCTCTTGCCAAAAACAACCCTCACCCCAGCTGAGGTTTGGGGCTAAAAAAAACAGTAAAAAAGGAGCACTTCTATCCCTGGAAGTGTCCAAGGTCAGGTTGGACAGGGCTTGGAGCAGCCTGGTCTAGTGAAAGGTATCCCTGCCCATGGCAGGAGGGTGGAACTGGATGAGCTTTAAGGTCCCTTCCAACCCAAACCATTCCATGGTTCCATGATTCTATGAAGATGGGCACTATGGAGGAGGAATAAAAACTGGAGCTTCCCCTCTCTGCACCATGGCCCTGAAATGTCACAGGCAGGACTCCAGCTGGTTGCCAATCTGGAAGTGATATGAAAACGTCTAAATTTTTTATATATTTATATTTTAGACATGGGAATATTTCTATCACAGTTTTACACCTGGCAGAGCTGCTCTGGCTCCCACCTTGGCACAGGGTGCAGCTCTGGTGTCGCCAGAGCTCTGTCCAAGGCTCTCTCTAACAGGGCAATGGCAAGACAAGGTGAGAAGCACCTACAGAGGCTCAGTGCCCTCCTGAATTCCCAAAAATCATCGGGAGAAATCTTTGCCCCCCTCCCCATTTCCTCCTCCATTGAATTAACCTCCAGAGATTCCCATGGATTTTGACTGGAGCCCTGCCAGAGCAGATTCAAGGCTCCTGCCTGTTATTTTTATGGCCATTTTAATTAAAACCAATAAATTCCAGGGGGAAAGTGGGTCTTTCCAGTGTGAAATACACTTTGTCAAGTTTGCAGCCTCTGAGTAAATCAAAACGCTGCCGTCAGTGGCTCCAGCTGTAAATTCCCCCGGATGGATCCCAGCTCACCAGGCAGGTGAGCAATGTGAATTTTCCTCCTTGACAGCCTCAGCATCTCTCTCACTTCCTCCATTTGATTTATTATTTATCCATTTTTCAGGGTGCGGAGGAGAAAATAAGAAAATAAGAGCTAAGGCATTGCCATGGAGAACTTCCCAAGAGGAGCAATCCCACGGGAGAGCAGGACTCGATCCAAGATCACAGAATCACAGAATGGGTTTGGACCTTAAAGATGATTCCAGTCCCACCCCTTGCCATGGGCAGGGACACCTCCCAGTAGCCCAGGTTGCTCCAACCTGGTCTTGGACACTTCCAGGGATGGGGCAGCCACAGCTTCTCTGGGAAACCTGTGCCAGGGCCTCCCCACCCTCCCAGGGGAGATAAATTCATTTCATCAGTGAAACTCAGGGTGCAGAGAGAATTCCCAGCACCAGCAGTGGGGTTCAGGATTTTCAGGAGCCACCAGGCTCTGTGCACCACAGAGGGGTGATGCTCTCCTGCCCAACACGCCCCCCCCTGCCTCAGTTTCCCCAATTTTTGGAAACCCCATCCATGGTAGTGGCCGGGCTGGGCAGGTGGAGCAGCAATCGCTGAGTGCAGGCAGATGAACACCAAAGCCCTTTTAAAGATTTTTCCATTTGTTTTATGTGTCCTCTGGGTTTATTTTTAACATTCCAGCTGGAAAAAAAAGAAAAAAAAGAATAAAATTAAAGCAA
>NW_020924438.1:2320-4714 GCF_003984885.1 Neopelma chrysocephalum | reverse complement strand
GGGATCCCAGCCTGGAATCCCTTGGGATGTGTGTGGGCAGATCCAGGAATCCCAGCCTTGTTCCCATTGGGATCTCGGGGCAGATCCTGGAATCCCTTGGGATGTCTGTGGGCAGACCCAGGTATCCCAGGCTGGAATCCCTCGGGATGTCTGTGGGCAGATCCAGGAATCCCAGCCTCAAATCCCATCGGGATATCCGGGATTCAATGCCTGGGGGTGGATGAATCCCCCCCTCCACGGGAGGAGATCCCTGGGCACCGATTCCCTGCTCCTTCCCGCCAGGAATGAACTCAACGACCACCTGGACACCATCGACTCCAACCTGGACAACCTGCAGACCATGCTGAGCACGCACGGCTTCAGCATGGACAGCGCCCTGCTGGACGTGAGTATTCCCAGAATCCCAGCATTCCCGGCATTCCCAGGAGCTGGGACAGCCCCCTCGGGGAAGCACCCACAGCCTCGAGCCCCGAAAGTCCGGGAAAAGTGTTTGGAAAAGGCTCTCGGGGACACGGAGGGATTTTGGGGCTCGGATCCCCGGGGGGTCCCTTCCCATCGGGAATTTCCGTGATTCCCTCCATGGGGTCAAGCTGGACCATGGTGGCTTCATCCATGAGCTTGGGAGCCTCCTTGGATCCCTGTTTTCCCCCTGATCCCTGTTTTCCCCTCGGCAGCTGTTCAGCCCTTCCATGACGGTTACGGACATGAACCTCCCCGACCTGGACAGCAGCTTGGCCAGCGTGAGTTTTCCCGCCATTCCCGGGGATTTTCCAGCCTCCCAGGGGTGTCCCGGGGGGAGGGAGGTGGGATTTGGCGGGAACTGGGAGCCTCCGAGTGGGAATAACTGGATTAACCCATCCCGGGAATCAGGGAAATCCCAGGAGCCCGTGGTTCCCAAAAACTCCCTGTTCCCTTCCTCACCCCCTCAGCTTTTCCCGAGGGAGCTCCTTGGGTGGGAGTCACATCCCAATCCGGAGCCTCAGGCCTGGGATCAGCCGGATCCCGATGTCTGGAGAGCCCTGGAGGCTGTTCCCAAATCCCTGCTCTTCCCACAGAAATCCCAAAGGGATATTTTGGGGTGGGTTTCCCCCCCCCCCCGGTGCAGGAATTAATTCATAATTATGTTGTGTGGCTGTTACAAGATTTTATTATGGTTTTATTTCTATGTTATTATAGTGTTATTATATCATGTGTTACAAGAATATATTATATATTATCTGATTGAATAATAGATATATAAGAATATATATTTTATATTAAATATATATAATATATGTAATAGTAGAATACATGTAATTATATAATAATATGCTATGTGATATTATTTATGTAAAATAACATATTTCTATTTTATTTATTATGTAATAATATGGTATGATTATATCTTATGAAATACTTATAATGATTAAAATTTGGCCACATGTTATATTCTATATTATATATATATTTTTATATATATAAAATATAATAATTATATGTTATATGTATAATATATATAAATAAAATATATTAATACATTAAAAATATATATACTAATATATAATGTATGTTATATATAATAATTATATATTATATATAATAACTATATATTATATATAATTGTAATTATTATATATTATACAATATATATTCTATAATATGTAGAATATATATCATATATATTATGTAATATATATAATATATAATCTATATGTATAATATTTAATCTTTATATTATGTAACATGATATCAATCTGATATAGAAATATAAATATATTAATAATATATTATTAATGATATGTTAATATATTAATACAATAATAATATATTATTATATATTATGAAATACTTATAACACGATTATTAAAATTTGGCCACATGTCACATCCTAGATTATATAATATAGAGAATATATATCATATATATTATGTAATATATAATATATAAAATATATAATATTATATAATATATATTCTTTATATTATGTAACATTATATCAGTCTGATATAGACCTATAAATATATTAATAGTATATTATTATTGATATGTTAATATATTAATATGTTAATAATATATTTTTATATCTTATGAAATACTTATAACATGATTATTACAATTTGGCCACATATTACATTCTAAATTATATAATGTACAAGGTGACATCAATCTGATATTAGAGAACTATAAAGATAATAATTAATTATTAATATATTTATAGTTCTCCAAATTAACATATTAATTATTATTAATATAGTAATTAATATCTAAATATATTAATTAATTAAAATCCTGCAGATCCAGGATCTCCTCTCGGCTCAGGAGCAGCAGAAACCCACAGAAACGGAGGCGGGAACGGCGGATACAGGTACCAAAAACTGGGATTGGGGAGGGGGCAGAGACTCCCTGATCCCAAAA
>NW_020924438.1:1712-2310 GCF_003984885.1 Neopelma chrysocephalum | reverse complement strand
CAAAAACTGGGATTGGGGAGGGGGCAGAGACTCCCTGATCCCAAAAAACGGGATTGGGGAGGAGGCAGAGATTCCCTGATCCCAAAAACCGGGATTGGGGAGGGGCAGAGACTCCTGATCCCAAAAATCAGGACGAGGGAGGGGACAGAGACTCCCTGATCCCAAAAATCGGGTCTGGGGACGAGGCAGAGACTCCCTGATCCCAAAAACCGGGATTGGGGAGGGAACAGAGACTCCCTGATCCCAAAAATCAGGACGAGGGAGGGAACAGAGACTCCCTGATCCCAAAAACTGGGATTGGGGAGGGGGCAGAGACTCCCTAATCCCAAAAAACGGGATTGGGGAGGGGGCAGGGCCATTCCTGATCCCAAAAATCAGGATCCCTCCGAGGCTGCCGGGCCTGGGAATGAGAAAGTGGGGAGAGGGATCTGAGCTGGGGGTGGAAATCCCTGATAGGAATTGCTGTTCTATCCCTAAAAATGGGAATTGTTATTCCACCCCTAAAAATGGGAATTGTTATTTCATCCCTAAAAATGGGAATTGTTATTCAGTCCCCAGTTGGAATTGTTATTCCATCCCTAATGGGAATTGTTATTCC
>NW_020924438.1:1456-1702 GCF_003984885.1 Neopelma chrysocephalum | reverse complement strand
GGGAATTGTTATTCCATCCCTAAAAATGGGAATTGTTATTCCATCCCCAATGGGAATTGTTATTCCATCCCTAATGGGAATTGTTATTCCATCCCCAATGGGAATGATGAGGGAGCCCTGGAGCACCTCAGTGGGGCCCTGGCAGGAACTGAACTGTGGGAATTCCACCCTTGGAATGTGGTTCCCCATCCCTGGGAGTGTCCCAGGGGAAGGTGTCCCTGCCCATGGGGGTGGCACCGGGGGGGG
>NW_020924438.1:0-1446 GCF_003984885.1 Neopelma chrysocephalum | reverse complement strand
GGGGGGGTCCCCTCGCTCACCTCCATCCCTGATGTTGTGGGACAACCCCCCCCACGCCCCCCCAGATCCCTGGAAATGCTGGATAACGGCCGCAGGAATTCCCGCTGGATTCCGGCGCGGAGAGAACACCGGGAATGAGGGGAGGGGGGTCGCGGCGGGTGGGAGTGAGATGGGAGGGGGGGGAAACAGTTGTGGGGGGCCACGATGGAGAAGCCGCGGTGCCCCCCCCCCCGACCCTCCCAGGCTGGGACCGGGGATGGAGGAGCCGCATTTTTCCCGGGATGGATCCATGGGAAGCCCCGCGATGGTGCCGGGGGGGGTGGTGCTGCCCACGGGTGCCCCCCACCCACCGTCCTCTGGCCCGAGACCCCCCGTCCCACCCCGGGGGGGGTTGTTACCCCCCCTGCACCCCCCGAATGCCCCCGGTTGTCGGCTGGGGGGGGGTCTCAGCCCCCCCCCACTCCTCCTCACACCACGTTCTGTTGCAGGGACTTTATTGGGGAGGGTCGCCGGGGGGTCGCGGGAGGTCACGGGGGCACGAGGGGGGGTCCGGCCACCCCCACAGCCCCCGGCAGCCCCCGCTGCCCCAAATTCTGAGCCCCCCCCAGGGACACCCCCCCCGGGGTCCGGGGGAGCCGAACCCCCCCCCCACCCCGGGGAGGGGGTCACCCCAACACGGGGGGCTGGAGGGGCCGCGGGGGTCGCGGGGGGGACTCCAGGGCACGGAGGGACACGGGGGGGTTGGGGGGGGCAGCAGGAAAGCTCTGGAAGTTCGGGGGTCCCGGGGGCGGCTCCGTCGGGGCCCGGCCGGGTCAGATCCCTGGGGAGGGAGGGAGGGACGGGCGGTGTCACCCCCCGTGTGCCCGGGGGGGGGAACGTACCACCCCCGACCCCGGCTGTGAGCCCACCGTGCCACCCCCAACCCGAGCTGTGACAACCCCGTGTCACCCTTGTCCCCAGCAGTGACCCCACTGTGCCACCCCCGTCCCCAGTAGTGACCCCACAGTCCCACCCCGTGTCACCCCCATCCCCAGCAGTGACCTTACCATGTCACCCCCGTCCCCAGCTGTGACCCCACAGTCACCCCCGTGTCACCTCCGTTCCCAGTAGTGACCCCACTGTGCCACCCTTGTCCCCAGCAGTGACCCCACAGTCCCCCCCGTGTCACCCGTGTCCCCAGTAGTGACCCCACCATGTCACTGTGTCACCCGTGTCCCCAGCAGTGACCCCAGCTGTGAGCCCAGTGTCATTCCCATCCCCAGCAGTGACCCCACCGTGTCACTGTGTCACCTGTGTCCCCAATAGTGAGCCCTCCGTGTCACCCCCATCCCCAGCAGTGACCTCACCATGTCACCCGTGTCCCCAGCAGTGACCCCAGCTGTGAGCCCACTGTGTCATCCCCATCCCCAGCAGTGACCCCACTGTGTCAGTGTCACCCCCATCCCC
>NW_020924437.1:0-2901 GCF_003984885.1 Neopelma chrysocephalum | reverse complement strand
CTGGGATTGGGGGATCCTGGATTTCGGGGGTCCCAGGGGTTTGGGATCAGGCAGACCCAGGAATTTTGGGGTCCTGAGTGTCTGGGATTGGGAGACCAAGGATTTTGGGGGAATTCAGGAGTCTGGGATTTTGGGGAGACCCAGAAATTTGGAGGGTCTCAGGGGTCTGGGATTTTGGGGAGACCCTGGATTTTGGGGGTCCCAGGTGTGTGCGATGTGGGGGCTCAGGGGGGTGGGATTGGGGGATCCAGAAATTTGGGGTTCAGGTGACCCTGTTTTGGGATTTGGGGTCCAGGTGACCCTGATTTGGGATTTGGGGTCCAGGTGACCCTGTTTTGGGGTCCAGGTGACCCTGTTTTGGGATTTGGGGTTCAGGTGACCCTGTTTTGGAGTCCAGGTGACCCTGTTTTGGGATTTGGGGTTCAGGTGGCCTTATTTTGGGATTTGGGGTCCAGGTGACCCTGATTTGGGGTTTGGGGTTCAGGTGACCCTGTTTTGGGGTTCAGGGCCCAGGTGACCCTGTTTTGGGGTCCAGGTGACCCTGTTTTGGGATTTGGGGTCCAGGTGACCCTGTTTTGGATTTGGGGTTCAGGTGACCCTGTTTTGGGATTTGGGGTCCAGGTGACCCTGTTTTGGGGTTCAGGTGACCCTGTTTTGGGGTTCAAATGACCCTGTTTTGGGGTTCAGGTGACCCTGATTTGGGATTTGGGGTCCAGGTGACCCTGATTTGGGGTTTGGGGTTCAGGTGACCCTGTTTTGGGGTCCAGGTGACCCTGATTTGGGATTTGGAGTCCAGGTGACCCTGTTTTGGGATTTGGGGTCCAGGTGACCCTATTTTGGGGTTCAGGGCCCAGGTGACCCTGTTTTGGGGTTTGGGGTTCAGGTGACCCTGTTTTGGGATTTGGGGTTCAGGTGGCCTTATTTTGGGATTTGAGGTTCAGGTGACCCTGTTTTGGGGTTCAGGTGACCCTTTCGGGATTTGGGGGTTCCCTGAGCCCTGTACCCCCTGTGCCCCCCAGGTCTGATCCGGGGTGCTCTCCCCGTCGGGAGCTGGTGTGCGAGGGGTACCTGCGGGTTACACCCCAATTTTGGGGTTATACCCCAATTTTGGGGGTTCCCTGACCCCCTTTGGGGTTCCCTGTACCCCCTGTACCCCCCTGTGCCCCCCAACTCTGATCCGGGGTGCCCCCCCCTTTGGCCTGGCACAGTGGGAGCTGGCATGTGAGGGGCACCCCGGGGTTTGGGGTTATACCCCCATTTGGGGGTTTGTACCCCAATTTTGGGGTTATACCCCCATTTTGGGGTTTGTACCCCAATTTTGGGGTTTCCCTGACCCCTGTGCCCCCCCGTACCCCCCAGGTCTGATCCGGGGTGCCCTCCCCTTCAGGCTGGCACAGTGGGAGCTGGCGTGCGAGGGGTGCCCCGGAGTTTGGGGGTTCTACCCCAATTTTGGGGGTTCTACCCCAATTTTGAGGGTTCTACCCCAATTCTGGGGTTCCCTGACCCCATTTGGGAGTTTCCCTGAGCCCTGTACTCCCCCGTGCCCCCCAGGTCTGATCCGGGGTGCCCTCCCCTTTGGCCTGGCACAGCGGGAGCTGGCGTGCCAGGGGTACCCTGGGGCTGGGGGTTCTACCCCAATTTTGGGGTTCCCACCCCAATTTTGGGGTTTCCCTGAGCCCTGTGCCCCCCTGTGCCCCCCAGGTCTGATCCGGGGTGCCCTCCCCTTCGGGCTGGCCCGTCGGGAGCTGGCGTGCGAGGGGTACCCGCTGGAGCTGCGCTGCCCCGGCAGCGACGTGGTGCTCGTGGCCGACGCCAACTACGGCCGCACCGACGACAAGATCTGCGACGCCGACCCCGGGCAGATGGCAAACGTGCAGTGCTACCTGCCCCAGGCACACCCCATCATGGCACAGAGGTGACACGGGGACACTGGGGACATTGGGGACATTGGGGACGTTGGGGATGTTGGGGGTGTTGGGGACGTTGAGGATGTTTGGGACATTGGGGACATTCGGGGCATTGGGGACATCAGGAGTACGGGGGACATTGAGGACATTGGGGACATTGGGGATGTTGAGGATGTTGGGGACATTGGGGACACTGAGGGGACATTGGAGATGTTCAGGATGTTGGGGACATTGGGGACGTTGGGGATGTTGGGGATGTTGGGGGTGTTGGGGACATTGGGGACATTGGGGCAGATGGCCAACGTGCAGTGCTACCTGCCCCAGGCACAGCCCAGCATGGCACAGAGGTGACACGGGGACACTGGGGACATTGGGGACATTGGGGATGTTGGGGACATCGGGGACATCGGGGACATTGGGGACATTGGGGATGTTGGGGATGTTGGGGACATTGGGGACATTGGGGACAATGGGGATGTTGGGACTGGAGGGACAGGGGGACATTGGGGGGGTGCAGGAGATCGGGGACATTGGGGGGCCTTGGGGCCATGGGGACAGTGTGGGGACAGTGTGGGGACAGAGGGACAGGGAGGAGGAGGGACATGGAGGCACGTTGGGGACACGGGGACAGGCAGGAGATTGTCCCCATGTCCCCATGTCCCCTGTCCCCATGTCCCCATGTCCCCACTGTCCCCGTGTCCCCCATGTCCCACACGCTCTCCTCCCATCCCGCTGTCCCCCTGTGTCCCTGTGTCCCCCCATGTCCCTTCATGTCCCCTCATGTCCCTGTGCCCCCCCCATGTCCCACGTGTCCCCTTGATGTCCCCACATCCCCATGTCCCCGTGTCCCCACTGTCTGCATGTCCCCCAATGTCCCCGTGTTCCCATGTCCCTGCCCGTCCTGTCCCCCCCGTCCCCGTCCCCCTGTCCCCCCCCGTGTCCCCTGTCCCCACTGTGTCCCCCTGTCCCCTGCTGTGTCCCCGCTGTCCCCCCC
>NW_020924436.1:0-3128 GCF_003984885.1 Neopelma chrysocephalum | reverse complement strand
AAACGCCATCAGCTACTTCTAGAGAGGCCAGGAAGGACAGTGCCTTGAGATCAGTTCATTTTGAGAGTCACATGCCCTGGGAAACCAGCTGAATGCAGCCCCGGGATGTGCTTCTGTGAAGAGAGCTCCCTGTGTCTGTCCCTCAGGCCATGGGGTATCTCAGAGAGGGGCAGAGCAGGGTCTCTGACAGCCCAGCACAAGGCTGTGACCAACAGGCTGTCACAGGGACTGGGAGATCCCCTCTGCCTGAGGGCCTGGGCTCACTCCAGCAACGGGGCTTCTCTTTGGGCTGCCCCGTCCCTTGTGCTGAGTGCAGGATGGGACAGCAGCTGGCCCAGCTGGGCCCTGTCTGTGCCAGCAGCTGAAAGGAGCAGCCTGGGGACAGCACACGGAAGCTGCTGCTGTCAGAGCAGGGGAAAGGCCCCAGGAAGGCTGAGGGCTTGGCATGCTGCTGGAAAGGCTGTGTCCCACCTGCTGGAGCTTTCCTAGGAGGAAGGAAACTGCCCGAGACAGAGACACTGCCCCACACTGCAGTTTGAAAGGTGGAGAGAGGGGACGAGGAGGAAGAAATGTCCCTGCAAGGGCATTGCTGTGGGAGGAGAAGCATCCAGAAGGAGGATGAGATCACTCCATGTGTGTATTTGAAACAACAGAGTGTGAGGGTGGGCAGCGGTCAGGGAAGGGTTGCAAATGGCAGGGGGGAGAGCCAGGGAGAAGCCGGATGGCTGTCTGCAGCCTGCAGGGAAACAGAAGCAGCTGTGGGACAGCACAGGACAAGTTGTGCTGGAGATGGTCAAGGGCACTGGCAAGGCATGTGAACTATTGCTTTTAGGACCAGAGCTTGTGCTTGCTTCATCTATGTCAGAAGATTGCTTTAAAACATGTTTTTGCAGCCAGACCTTATCACCACTCATGACAAACCTTATTAACCTGTCACCATTTGTATTAAGAAAGAGTGTTATTCCCTGAACTGTTGCAGTGAGTTCTTTCAGTTGCCAGCGGCGGGAAACACTTCAGCAGGGTCTGCTGAGGGCTCTTCATGTTGTTGGCTGAGATCCCCCTGACAAGGGCACTCAAATCACCCTCTGATCTTGTGAATCTTTAGGTGAAGGATCTCCTTCCAAGATGCCACGGACTGGTTGGACACAAAGCTCTCGACTTTCCTGGGGCACTGACAGGCAAAAATCTAAACTCCCTCCTTTCGGGTGCCATTAAATTGCCACAGCGAAGCAGGGTTGTCAAGGATAATCTGCTGCAAAAATACAAATCTCTGCCTTCCCAGGCTGGGAAAGACTTGGTTCAAAGGTTTCAGAAAGTTAAAGAGAAAATTGTGCTAGGCATGGAACAATGTCAGGCTAAGCAGAAATGGAAGGAAGGAAATGGTAAAGGTACAATTCGTGGAGTGTTATAAGCCTGTTTGTCTTGTGCACGATAAGAAGCTAAAAATTCACCTGCTTCTGAATGGATTTCTGACATCGAGTCTACTGTTTTGAAATCAGAAACTGTGGTGTTGAAGTCATCCGTTAGCCTTTGAGAGGGAAACAGGAGAAAAATCGGATAAACTTGTTGCTAAAAATGAGCTGCTTCAAACTGAGGTTGACCACCTTCAAAGTCTTGTTGCACCAGAGTGCAGAGAGAAACTGTTGCTAAAAAACCAGGCTCCTGGTTTGGTCAGGCAACTTCATAAACCTTAAGGTTGTCCAACATCTGGAGCAGCGGCTCCAACATCCGGACACGGAACCGGTGCCGCTCGCCCTGGCGCTTCAGGGCCTCGATCCGGTCCTGCTTCTGGGGGGAAAACTGGGAAAAATGGAGTCAGGAATTTCCTGGGAATGGCAGAGGGACCAGGATCCACCGGGATCCACCAGGATCTCCCACCGGGATCCACCAGGATCTCCCACCGGGATTCATCCCCAGCATCTGGACACGGAACCGGGGCCAATTCAGGGCTTCGATCCCGACCGGATTCTGGGAAAAAGAAAAACGGGAAAAATGGGGTCAGGGAGACTTGGGAATGAAAGGAAAACTGGGATCCACTGGGATCTGCCCTGAGAAACACCCCCGGGATTCATCCCCAGCACAGGGATGTGGATCCGGGGCCACCCCAGGGCCTCGATCCCGACCTGATTCTGGGGGAAAACCAGAGAAAAACGTGGATTTGGGAGGATTTTGGGGATGACTTGGGAGGATTTTTGGGATGATTTGGGAGGATTTTGGGGTGATTTGGGAGGATTTTGGGGATGACTTGGGAGGATTTTGGGGTGATTTGGGCAGATTTTGGGTGATTTGGGCAGATTTCGGGTGATTTGGGAAGACTTTGGGGTGATTGGGAGGCGATTTGGGGGTGTTTTGAGGTGATTTGGGTGATTTTGGGGTGATTTAGGGTGATTTAGGGGCATTTTTGGGATGTTTTGGGGTGATTTAGGGTGATTTGGGATGATTTGGGGTGGTTTTGGGGTGTTTTGAGGTGATTTGGGGTGGTTTTTGGGTGTTTTGAGGTGATTTTGGGGCATTTTGGGGGTGTTTGGGGTGGTTTAGGGTGATTTGGGATGATTTGGGGTGGTTTTGGGGTGTTTTGAGGTGATTTGGGGTGGTTTTGGTGTGTTTTGAGGTGATTTGGGGCGGTTTTTGGGTGTTTTGAGGTGATTTGGGGTGATTTTGGGGCATTTTTGGTGCAATTAAGTTGGTTTTGGTGTAATTTTGGGGCTTTTTGGGGTGTTTGGGGTGATTTGGGGGCATTTTTGGGGTATTACGAGGTGGTGTTGGGGTGTTTGGTGTGATTTTGGGGTGTTTTTGGGGTGTTTGGGGCATTTTGGGGGTGTTTTGAGGTGATTTGTGGTGGGTTTGGGTTTTTTGGAGTGATTTTGGGGTGTTTTTGGGGTGACTCACATCCTTGTCCCCCTTCTTCTTGCGGGTCTGCACCGACAGCGACTCCACCTCGCTCTCGAACTGATCCACCCGCATGTTCAGGGTGTCGATGGTGTTCTGGGGCAAAACCACCCAAAAACGGGGCTCAGCAGCAAATTCCAGCAATCCCAGGGGCTTCCAGGAAAAAACCCCCGGGATTTGGGGCAAAAAAAACAGGGGACGCGAGCAGCTGGGAAGGAACGAGGCCTCCGATGCAAAAT
>NW_020924435.1:0-1436 GCF_003984885.1 Neopelma chrysocephalum | reverse complement strand
TGGGAATGTTGGGAGAGGGGCGGGAATGTCCGGAGAGGGATGGGAATGTTGGGAGAGGGACAGGAATGTTGGGAGAGGGGTGGGAATGTTGGGAGAGGGGTGGGAATGTCAGGAGAGGGATGGGAATGGCTCCTGCAGCCCCTGGGGGTGGGAAGAGGGAGATTCCCGAGGTCTGGATTGGCTCAAACTGGGATAAATCCCTCCCTGGGGGGATCCAGGCACCAGGAAATGGGGAAGGGGGGGGGGGGGGGGGGAACCATCCCTGGGTTTGTTCCCATTTCCCGGGATTCTGAGGCAGCAATCCCAGGATCCCGGGATCCCATGGCCATGGAATGTCCCTTTCCTGGTAAATCTGGGAATTTTAAGCTGGAATAGTTCTTGAGGGAGCCCAGGGATGCGCCAGGAATTCCTGGTGCCTGAGGATGGGTTGGGAAGGGAATTCCTGGTGATTGAGGATGGATTGGGAAGGGAATTCCTGGCGCCTTAGGGATGGATTGGGAAGGGAATTCCTGGAGGAAGGAGGAAGGAAGTCTCTTGCCCCTTATTCCTGGATCAGGAAGGGATTTCCCCCCATCCCTCCTTCTCTTGGATCTGCTGCCGGATTCCGGTGTCCGTTCCCAGCTCTCCCCCCATTCCAGGTGCCCATTCCCAGCTCTCCCCCCATTCCAGGTGCAGCTCCAGGTGCCCATTCCCAGCTCTCCCCCCATTCCAGGTTCCCATTTCCAGCTCTCCCCCCATTCCAGGTTCCCATTCCCGCCTCTCCCCCCATTCCAGGAGCAGCTCCAGGTTCCCATTCCCAGCTCTCCCTCCATTCCAGGTTCCCATTCCCAGCTCTCCCCCCATTCCAGGTGCAGCTCCAGGTTCCCATTCCCGGCTCCAGGTGTGAGATGGCGACTCCGGAGCCCCCCCTGGGTGGGACCCCCCGTCCCGGCCCCTCTCCCGGTCCCGGCCCCTCTCCCGGCTCCATGTTGGGCCCCTCTCCCGGCCCCTCTCCGGGTTCGGGACACTCGGGACACTCCGGACACATCCCGGCGCCGGGATACGCCCCGGATTCCATCCACCCCCTGCACAAGGTGAGGCCAGCCCGGAAATCCCGGCTCCAAACCCCTGGGAATGCTCCAGCCAGGCCTGAATTCCCGGGATTTGTCCCCCCGGAGGGCACCGGGAGATAGTGGGAGGGCACTGGGAGATGGTGGGAAGGGCACTGGGAGATGGTGGGAAGGGCTGGGAGGGCACTGGAAGATGGTGGGAGGGCATTGGGAAGGCACTGGGAGGAGCTGGGATGGCACTGGGAGATGGTGGGAGGGCACTGGGAGGAGCTGGGATGGCACTGGGAGGGGTTGGGATGGCAGTGGGAGATGGTGGGAGGGCACTGGGAAGGGCTGGGATGGCACTGGGAGGAGCTGGGATGGCACTGGGAGATGGTGGGAAGGGCT
>NW_020924434.1:3785-4962 GCF_003984885.1 Neopelma chrysocephalum | reverse complement strand
TGGGAATTTGGGATGCTCTGGGAATTTGGGGTGCTCTGGGAATTTGGGAGGCTCTGGGAATTTGGGGTGCTCTGGGAATTTGTGGTGCTCTGGGAATTTGGGAGGCTCTGGGAATTTGTGGTGCTCTGGGAATTTGGGGTGCTCTGGGAATTTGGGATGCTCTGGGAATTTGAGGTGCTCTGGGAATTTGGGATGCTCTGGGAATTCGGGGTGCTCTGGGAATTCGGGATGCTTTGGGAATTTGGGATGCTCTGGGAATTTGGGGATGCTCTGGGAATTTGGGATGCTCCTGGAATTTGGGGTGCTCTGGGAATTTGGGATGCTCTGGGAATTTGGGGTGCTCTGGGAATTCGGGATGCTCTGGGAATTCGGGATGCTCTAGGAATTTGGGATGCTCTGGGAATTTGGGGTGCTCTGGGAATTCGGGATGCTCTGGGAATTCGGGGGTGCTCTGGGAATTCAGGATGCTCTGGGAATTTGGGATGCTCTGGGAATTTGGGGATGATCTGGGAATTTGGGGTGCTCTGGGAATTCGGGATGCTCCTGGAATTTGGGATGCTCTGGGAATTTGGGATGCTCTGGGAATTTGGGAAGCTCCGGCTCAGCTCCTGGGACACCTCCAACTGCTCCTGCCAGAAAGAGGAGAGGGAAAAGGGGATATTTTTGGGATGTTTTGGGATATTTTTGGATATTTTGGGAGCATTGTCACGCGGAGAGCTTGGAAAACAACTTGGAAAAGCCCCCAAATCCCGGATTTTCCATGTTTTTGGGGGGTGTGGTTTGAGGTTCACCCCCTGCCGTGGGACAATGAAAAGCAGGAGGAATCTTTTCCCGGTTTTCCTCCTTTTCCGGGATGCAAACAGGTGGTCGATCCAAAGGCAGGAGGGACACGGATCCCTCCCCTCCCTGCTCCGACCCCGGGAATGTGCTCCCGGGAATGTTAATCATTGCCACAGGAGCCGGGAAAACCTTGGCAACGGAGCGGGAACGTCCGGAAATAAACATTCCAGGCCTCGTTATTCCAGAGGCTCCCGAAGGCACAGGTTGTTTATGGAGCCAGGAGCCGGGCACAGGATCCGGATCCGGCGGGATTTGGTGGGATTTGGGGTCGGATCTGTGGGAGTGCATTCCAGGATTCCCTCCTGGAAGGAGGGATGAGGCTCATTCCCGAATTTCT
>NW_020924434.1:2887-3775 GCF_003984885.1 Neopelma chrysocephalum | reverse complement strand
AAACAACAACCAGTGACCGGTTTGGACCTTTCCCGTGGGATTCTCCCTCCTGGAAGGGAGGTTATTCCTTCCTGGAAGGATTCCCTACTGGAAGGAGGGAATGAGGCTCATTCCACCTCATTTGGGAACATTCCACTGTTCCCAAATTTCTGAGGGCAAACAACAACCAGGGACGGGTTTGGATCATCCCAGCAGGACCTTTCCTGTGGGATTATCCCCGTGCCGAGCGATTCCCAGCTCTGCCGAGCTTTTCCGTGCCCCTCCATCCCTGGAATAGCGACCTGTTGTCATGGAAACCCCCGAGCCCGGATAAAAATAGGAAGTGGCAGCTTCTTTTCCGGGGGTTTCTCCTCCATTCCCGCCTCCGGATGGGAGCAGGGGCTTCCCGGGAATCCCCGGCTGCGCCGGTGGGGCCTGGAGCGGGATCCAGCCTTGGGGCAATCCCTGGGGATCCTGGGAATTCTCCCCTCCTCCTCCTCCTCCTCCTCAGGCTCTTTCCATCCCCAAAAAACATCCCAGGAACGGCTCCGTGTTCTTCCCGTTGGGAACGGCTCCGTGTTCTTCCCGTTGGGAATGGCTCCGTGTTCTTCCCGTTTTTCCCTCCACACGGGCCTGAGAGGTGGGAGGGTGTATCCTGGAGCTGTTATCCCATCTTTCCCGTTGCTCCACCCCTTCCTAAACAAACCAAATTCCTTCAGCTTGCCCTCCTCGGTCGTGTTTTCCATGGAATAATCTTCACTTCCGTGGGCAAACCTACTCCGGTCCTTTCTGGGATCAGGATGTGGGATCCAGCCCTTGGGAGAGGATCCAGGCCTTGGGAACAGGATCCGGGCCTTGGGAACAGGATCCAGGTCATGGGAACGGGATCCAGGCTTTGGGAACAGGATC
>NW_020924434.1:0-2877 GCF_003984885.1 Neopelma chrysocephalum | reverse complement strand
CCGAATTCCCAAAATTCCCGGATTTTTTCCCGCAGCTCCTTTCCAACGTGGCCCTGTACGCCTGTGCCATCACTGTGGGCTCCATGTCCTACCACATGGCCGACAGGAAGCACCGGAAAGCATTCCTGGAAGCCCGGCAATCCCTGGAAGTCAAGCTCAACCTGGAGGAGCAGAGCCAGCAGCAGGTCGGGAATGGCGCCGGGAATGATTTGGGAATGAGGAGGAGGGAGGTGGGAAGTGGGATTGGGGATTCCGGGGTGTTCCAGGGGATGGAGGGGATGCCAAGGGGGTGTTCCCGGTCTTTGGAGGAGCGGGAAGAGGAGTGGGAATGGATCCGTAGGGATAGGGCAGGTCACTGTCCATCCATAGGGATATTCCTGTCCCATCCATAGGGACATTCCTGTCAATCCATAGGGATATTCCTGTCCCTGTCCCATCCATAGGGACATTCCTGTCCCATCCATAGGGATATTCCTGTCCCATCCATAGGGACATTCCTGTCCCTGTCCCATCCATAGGGATATCCCTGTCCCTGTCCCATCCATAGGGACATTCCTGTCTCATCCATAGGGATATTCCTGTTCCTGTTCCATCCATAGGGATATTCCTGTCCCATCCATAGGGACATTCCTGTCCCTGTCCCATCCATAGGGATATTCCTGTCCCTGTCCCATCCATAGGGACATTCCTGTCCCATCCATAGGGATATTCCTGTCCCTGTCCATCCATAGGGATATTCCTGTCCGATCCATAGGGACATTCCTGTCCCTGTCCATCCATAGGGATATTCCTGTCCCATCCATAGGGACATTCCTGTCCCTGTCCCATCCATAGGGACATTCCGGTCCCATCCATAGGGATATTCCTGTCCATCCATAGGGACATTCCTGTCCCATCCACAGGGACATTCCTGTCCCTGTCCCATCCATAGGGATATTCCTGTCCCTGTCCCATCCATAGGGACATTCCTGTCCATCCATAGGGACATTCCTGTCCCATCCATAGGGATATTCCTGTCCATCCATAGGGACATTCCTGTCCCTGTCCCATCCATAGGGACATTCCTGTCACATCCATAGGGACATTCCTGTCCCTGTCCATCCATAGGGACATTCCTGTTCCATCCATAGGGACATTCCTGTCCCTGTCCCATCCATAGGGACATTCCTGTCCCTGTCCATCCATAGGGACATTCCTGTCCCTGTCCCATCCATAGGGACATCCCTGTCCATCCATAGGGACATCCCGGTCCATCCATAGGGACATCCCTGTCCATCCATAGGGACATTCCTGTCCCTGTCCCATCCATAGGGACATCCCTGTCCCTGTCCCATCCATAGGGACATTCCTGTCCATCCATAGGGACATCCCTGTCCATCCATAGGGACACAACTGGTCCCTGTCCCATCCATAGGGACATTCCGGTCCCATCCATAGGGACATTCCTGTCCCATCCATAGGGACATTCTGGTCCCATCCATAGGGATATTCCTGTCTCATCCATAGGGACATTCCTGTCCATCCATAGGGACATTCCTGTCCCTGTCCCATCCATAGGGACATTCCTGTGCCATCCATAGGGACATCCCTGTCCCTGTTCCAACCATAGGAACATTCCCATCCCATCCATAGGGACATCCCTGTCCCTGTCCTATCCATAGGGACATTCCTGTCCCTGTCCCATCCATAGGGACATCCCTGTCCATCCATAGGGACATCCCTGTCCATCCATAGGGACATCCCGGTCCATCCATAGGGACATCCCTGTCCATCCATAGGGACATTCCTGTCCCTGTCCCATCCATAGGGACATTCCTGTCCCTGTCCATCCATAGGGACATTCCTGTCCATCCATAGGGACATTCCTGTCTCTGTCCCATCCATAGGGTCATTCCTGTCCCTGTCCCATCCATAGGGACTTCCCTGTCCCATCCCTGGCTTCCAATGTCCTCTTCCCTAAATCCCGTTGGATTCTCCTGTGTCATGTAAGGATCCAGGGAGGGGTTTGGGCTGTCTGGGAAAATCCCACGGGATGCTCCCAGCGATCCTTCCCAGCTTTGGAGGAGTCTGGGAAGGGACCGGGGTGGTTGTCCCAGGAATTCTCATTCCTTTGGGAATGGGGCTAAAAACCAGCCTGTCGGGATCCGGTGGGAAAAGCTGGATGAGGGGTGAGGGGCCAGGGAGGGATTCCAGAGCTGGATCCATCCAGGACATCCAGCAGTGCCAAGGATAATGGGGGATGGGAGGAGCCGGGAAGCTCCTGTATCCCATTGGGAATGAGGGCAGGGACACGGAGCTCGTTCCTCCGGCAACTGCTCCACCACATTCCCATGGGAAAACCCTCCTCATTATCCACCTTCCCAACATTCAGTGCAAATTCCAAGGCACGACCGGGGCGGATCCATCATGGATCCATCCCTGCTCCGGGGGGATCCATCCCTGCTCCGGCTCCTCCGGAGCTGCCGGGACAGCAGGGAATGATGTTCCCGAGCGGGGCTGATCCTCCTGGAGCACCTTGGATATCCCATGGATTTGGGATACCCGCCGTGCTTTGGAATGGATGGATCCTCCCTGGAGAGCTGGATCCTGGGATGGGTCTCAGGAAATTTGGGAATGTCGGTGCAGAGCCTGAGGTCGATCCCGGCGTGGTATCCTGGGTTTATGTGGATTGTGGGATCATGGAATGGTTTGGGTGGGAAGGGACCTTAAATCCCATTCCGTTCCATGGACAGGGACACTTCCCACTATCCCAGGGAATCCAACCCGGCCTTGGACACTCCCAGGGATCCAGGGGCAGCCACAGCTTCTCTGGGAATTCCAGCCCAGCCCTTCCCAGCCAGGAATCCCTTCCCAATCTCCCCTTTCCCAGTGGGATCC
>NW_020924433.1:0-2741 GCF_003984885.1 Neopelma chrysocephalum | reverse complement strand
AATCTTCATTTGGATGGGTTTTGGGGTAGGGGGGACCGTCACCGGCCGCCCGGGGCTGACCAAAGGGATCAGCAGCCCTTTTCCCCAGGACAGAAAGCCCGGGAGCTTTGGCTTTTGGGTGCAGTTGGTGGCGCAACCAGGGCACTCTGTGGGCAACCAGATTTCTCTATATTGGACCTTTTCCCTTGGGGGTATCTTAATTTGGATGGGTTTTGGGGCGGGGGGGGGCCGGCACCGGCTGCACGGGGCTGTCCAAAGGGAACAGCCACCCTTTGCCCAGGACAGAAAGCCTGGGAGCTTTGGCTTTTGGGTGGAGTTGGTGGCGCAGCCTGGGCACTCCTTGGGCAGCCAGAGCTTTCTGTGCTGAGACCTTTTCCCTTGGAGGAATCTTCATTTGGATGGGGTTTGTGGAAGGGGGGGCCTGAACCGACGGCCCGGGGCTGACCAAAGGGATCAGCATCCCTTTGCCCAGGACAGAAAGCCTGGGAGCTTTGGCTTTGAGGTGCAGTTGGTGGCGCAGCCTGAGCACTCCGTGGGCAGGCAGAGCTTTCTGTGATCGCAGCTTTTCCCTGGGAGGAATCTTCATTTGGATGGGTTTTGGGGCAGGGGGGGCCGGCACCTGTGGTCCTGGGCTGATGAAAGGAATCAACACCCATTTCCCAAGGTCAGAAAGCCTGGGAGCTTTGGCTTTGAGGTGCAGTTTGTGGCGCAGCCTGGGCATTCTGTGGCAGCCAGAGCTTTCTATATTGGACCCTTTTCCCTGGGAGGAATCTTCATTTGGATGGGTTTTGGGGCGGGGGTGGGCCTGCACCGGCTGCCTGGGGCTGACCAAAGGGATCAGCCGCCCTTTGTCCAGGACAGAAAGCCTGGGAGTTTTGGCTTTTGGGTGCAGTTGGTGGTACAGCCTGGGTAATCCGTGGGCAGGCAGAGCTTTCTGTGCTGGAACATTTTCCCTGGGAGGAAGCTTCATTTGGATGGGTTTTGGGGCGGGGGGGCCCGGCACCGTACGTCCGGGGCTTACCAAAGGGATCAGCATCCCTTTTCCCAGGACAGAAAGTCTGGGAGCTTTGGCTTTTGGGTGCAGTTGGTGGCGAAGCCTGGGCACTCGGTTGGCAGCTGGAGCTTTCTGTGCTGGCCTCTTTTCCCTGGGAGGAATCTTCATTTCTATAGGTTTTGGGGCGGGGGGGGCCGACACCGACCGCTCGGGGCTGGCCAAAGGGGTCAGCAGCCCTTTGCCCAGGACAGAAAGCCTGGGAGCTTTGGCTTTTGGGTGCATTTGGAGGTGCAGCCTGGGCATTCCGTGGTCAGCCAGAGCTTTCTGTGATCGAAACTTTACCCTGGGAGGAATCTTCATTTGGATGGGGTTTGGGGAAGGGGGGACCGGAATCAACCGCCCGGGGCTGACCAAATGGATCATCAGCCTTTTGCCCAGGACAGAAAGCCTGGGAGTTTTGGCTTTGAGGTGCAGTTAGTGGCGAAGGCTGGGCTCTCCCTGGGCAGGCAGAGCTTTCTGTGCTGGCCCCTTTTCCCTGGGAGGAATCTTCATTTGGATGGGTTTTTGGGGCGGGGGGGGCCAGCACCGCCCGCCCTGGGCTCACTAAAGGTATCAGAAGCCCTTTGCCCAGGACAGACAGCCTGGGAGCTTTGGTGTTGAGGTGTAGTTAGTGGCTCAGCCTGGGCGCTCTGTGGGTAGCCAGGGCTTTCTGTGCTGTCCCCTTTTCCCTGGGATGAATCTTCATTTGGATGGGTTTTTGGGTTGGGGGGGGGCTGGAACCAGCAGCCCAGGGCTGACTTAAGGGATCAGCAGCCCTTTGCCCAGGACAGAAAGCCTGGGAGTTTTGGCTTTGAGGTGCAGTTAGTGGCGAAGGCTGGGCTCTCCCTTGGCAGGCAGAGCTTTCTGTGCTGGAACATTTTTCCTGGGAGGAATCTTCATTTGAATGGGTTTTGGGGCAGGGGGGGCCGGAACCGGCGGCCCGGGGCTGACTTAAGGGATCAGCAGCCCTTTGCCCAGGACAGAAAGCCTGGGAGCTTTGGCTTTTGGGTGCAGTTGGTGGCACAGCTTGGGCACTCCTTGGGCAGCCAGAGTTTTCTTTGCTGACCGCTTTTCCCTGGGAGGAATCTTCATTTCGATGGGGTTTGGGGCGGTGGGGGGGCCGGCATCTACCGTCCAGGGCTGACCAAAGGGATAAGCATCCCTTTGCCCTGGACAGAAAGCCTGGGAGCTTTGGCTTTGAGGTGCAGTTGGTGGCGCAGCCTGGGCACCCCGTGGGCAGGCAGAGCTTTCTGTGCTGGCCCCTTTTCCCTGGGAGGAATCTTCATTTGGATGGGTTTTGGGGAAGGGAGGGGGCTGGAACTAGCGGCCCGGGGCTGACCAAATGGATCAGCAGCCCTTTGCCCAGGACAGAAAGCCAGGGAGCTTTGGCTTTTGAGTGCAGTTGGTGACGCAGCCTGGGTTCTCCGTGGGCAGGCAGAGCTTTCTTTGTTGGACGCTTTTCCCTGGGAGGAATCTTCATTTCGATGGGGTTTGGGGCGGGGGGGGCTGGCACCTACCACCCAGAGTTGACCAAATGGATCAGCAGCCCTTTTCCCCAGGACAGAAAATCTGGGAGCTTTGGGTTTGAGGTGCAGTTGGTGGCGCAGCCTGGGCACTCCTTGTGCAGGCAGAGCTTTCTGTGCTGGAACATTTTTCCTGGGAGGAATCTTCATTTGGATGGGTTTTGGGGCGGGGGACGCCGGAACCG
>NW_020924432.1:0-925 GCF_003984885.1 Neopelma chrysocephalum | reverse complement strand
AGGGAAGAATTAGTCGAGTTAAGTTCCACAGGATAGAGTAGGGCTAGGTGTTAGCAGTGCTCTCCACTTGAATTTCAGAGTACAAGGTAAAGGCCGTCCCATGCTTTCTATTCCCGTTTCATGACCAAAATTACAAACGGTGCTTTAGCGTGGGCGGTGACCTAGGAGAGCCTAGTGTTTAAGGTAGACCTGTGAAAGTTTAAAATAAAGATTGGTTTTGAAAGAAAAGTGTCAGGAAGCTTGTGTTTTGAAAGAGAATAATATTTAGCGGTTGGGCTAGGACTTGTTCCCTAGGCAGCTGGCTGTTCCCCAGCTGTGCTTACGGACGTCCCTCTGCTGCCTTCAGCCTCCAGGACAGCTCTCTTGCACACACACTCGCCAAGGGACACAGCTCAGCTGCCTAGGGAACAGCCAGCGAGTGGGTCTTTCCTTCTTGGAAGTAGAAGTTTCTTTTTCAGGCTCTCCCGATGTTCGTGTGTTGCTGCCCTCCATTTTATAAGGAGTTCTTGGAAGACGTGTCTTCCGGGGCTGGGCCGCTGCTAAATTACAACAGAATGTCTAGAAGCCTTTCTTGAAATAAAACTACTGGTTTGACCAATAAGCAGCGCTGGTTCTTTTCGTCACGCTGCAGTCCTGCGTTTGGGGGGAAAAACCTCCTGAAGACCCAAGCCTTTTAGTTGCTGGGGCCAGCGTGTGTTGGGTGGGGCGAAGGAGAAGGGCGCTGCCTGGGGCGGAGGGAGGGATGCGTGGACGAGAGGGGGAAGTCCTGCTGCGGGCTGGGGTAGTGTGGCCGTGCGGGGCTGGGCCTGTGAGTGGGGGGATCCCGGTCGGCGGTGCCGGAGAGGGCTGACTGGAAGGGCCGGCAGGCTGTTGGGCCATCTGCCTGCTCTGAAGCTGCTGTGCAAGCCCCCGTTGCCTGTTGCGC
>NW_020924431.1:3467-5278 GCF_003984885.1 Neopelma chrysocephalum | reverse complement strand
CCCAAAGGATTCACCCCATGGAATATGGAGCAGTTCCCGATGGATTCCCAACTCCCACCTCCCTTCCATCCCCTCTCTCCCATCCCGGATCCTCCGGGTGTTGTTGTCTCCTTGTGGAACCTCATCCCTCATCCCAAGTCCCTCCGCCCTCCCCCCGCTCCCATTCCCGTGGGAATTCCGGCGGGATTTACCTGCTGCTGTCCCTGGAGTCGCTGCTGGAGCTGCAGCCGGAGCTGGTTGGGTGCCGGGGGCGGGCGGCTCAGGCTCTGCCGGGGCGGCACCGCCAGGGAATTCGGGAATGCCGCTCGCGGCGGCGGCGGCGGCCCCGGCACGGCTCCGAAGGACGGTTTGGGCCGCCCCATCCCGGGAAAGGCTCCGGCGGGAGAGGCTCCGGCGGCTCCGGAGGAGGAGGAGTAAGGCTGGGGGTACATTCCGGGTTTCTGCTCCAGCAGGAGCGGAGCGGAGCCCGCCGGGGCTTGGAAACGTTCCGACAGCGCTTCCAGGCCGCCGCCCTGCGCCGGGAAACACACGGCTTGGAGACACCGGGAATTGCCCCCGGGAAGGGGTCCCACGTTCCCAATCCCACCCAGCTTCCCACTACCAGATGTCGGGAATCCTCCAGGAATCCCAGGAATAGTTCCTGCATTCCTACTCCAGGCTGGCTTCCCATTACCAGATTTTGGGAATCCTCCTCCAGGAATCCCAGGGGTGGTTCCTGCATTCCCACTCCCACCCGGATTCCTGTTATCAGATGTTGGGAATCCTCCAGGAAGAGTTCCCACATTCCCACTCCCACCTGGCCTCCCGTTATCAGATGTTGGGAATTCTACAGGAAGAGTTCCCGCATTCCCACTCCCACCTGGCTTCTCACAACCAGACATTGGGAATTCTACAGGAATCCCAGGAGAGGTTCCCACATTCCCATTCCCATCTGCTTTCCCATTCCCAGAAATTGGAAATCCTCCAGGAGTAGTTCCCGCATTCCCACTCCCACCTGGATTCCTGTTATCAGATGTTGGGAATCCTCCAGGAATCACAGGAGTGATTCCTTCATTCCCATTCCCACCTGCTTTCCCATTACCGGATTTTGGGAATTCTACAGGAATCCCAGAGGTGGTTCCCGCATTCCCACTCCCATCTGCTTTCCCATTCCCAGAAATTGGAAATCCTCCAGGAATAGTTCCCGCATTCCCACTCCCACCTGGCCTCCCGTTACCAGATGTTGGGAATTCTCCAGGAAGAGTTCCCACGTTCCCACTCCCACCCGGCCTCCCGCTACCAGATGTTGGGAAAACTCTAGGAAGAGTTCCTGCATTCCCACTGCCACCTGCTTTCCCATTCCCAGAAACTGGAAATCCTTCAGGAATAGTTCCCACATTCCCACTCCCATCTGCTTTCCCGTTCCCAGACATTGGGAATCCTCCAGGAATTCCAGGAGTGGCTCCCACATTCCCACTCCCACCCGCTTTCCCTTTACCAGACATTGGGAATCCTCCTCTGGGAATCCTCCTACAGGAATCCCAGGAGTGGTTCCCACATTCCCACTCCCATCTGGTTTCCCATTACCAGATTTTGGGAATTCTACAGGAATCCCAGCAGTAGTTCCTGCATTCCCACTCCCATCTGCTTTCCTGGTCCCAGACATTGGGAATCCTCCAGGAATCCCAGGAGTGGTTCCCACATTCCCACTTCCATCTGGCTTCCCGTTACCAGACATTGGGAATCCTCCTCTTCCAGGAATCCCAGGAGTGGCTCCCACATTCCCATTCCCATCTGACTTCCTGTTACCACATGTTGGGAATCCTCCAGGA
>NW_020924431.1:2139-3457 GCF_003984885.1 Neopelma chrysocephalum | reverse complement strand
CATTCCCACTGCCACCTGCTTTCCCATTCCCAGAAACTGGAAATCCTCCAGGAATAGTTCCCACATTCCCACTCCCATCTGCTTTCCTGTTCCCAGACATTGGGAATCCTCCAGGAATCCCAGGAGTGGCTCCCTCATTCCCACTCCCATCTGGCTTCCTATCCCAGACATTGGGAATCCTCCAGGAATCCCAGGCTTGGCTCCTGCATTCCCACTCCCACCTGCTTTCCCATTCCCAGACAATAGGAATCCTCCTCCGGGAATCCTCTTCCAGGAATCCCAGGAGTGCTTCCCGCATTCCCACTCCCACCCGGCTTCCCTTTACCAGACATTGGGGATCCTCCTCCAGGAATCCCAGGAGTGGCTCCTGCATTACCACTCCCATCTGCTTTCCCATTCCCAGACAATAGGAATCCTCCAGGAATTCCAGAGGTGGTTCCTGCATTCCCACTCCCTCCTGCTTTCCTGGTCCCAGACATTGGGAATCCTCCTCTGGGAATCCCAGCAGTAGTTCCCACATTCCCACTCCCATCTGGCTTCCCATTCCCAGACAATAGGAATCCTCCAGGAATCCCAGGAGTGGTTCCCTCATTCCCACTCCAATCTGCTTTCGCATTACCAGATGTTGGGAATCCTCCTCTGGGAATCTTCCTCCAGGAATCCCAGGGATGGTTCCTGTATTTCCATCTGGCTTCCCGTTACCAGACATTGGGAATCCTCCTCTGGGAATCCTCTTCCAGGAATCCCAGGAGTGGTTTCCTCATTCCCACTCCCACGTGCTTTCCCATTCCCAGACATTGGGAATCCTCCTCTGGGAATCCCAGCAGTGGCTCCTGCATTCCCACTCCCATCTGGCTTCCCGTTCCCAGACATGGGGAATCCTCCTCCAGGAATCCCAGGAGTGGCTCCCTCATTCCCACTCCCACCTGCTTTCCCATTCCCAGACAATAGGAATCCTCCAGGAATCAGAGGAATGGTTCTGGCATTCCCACTCTCACCTGGCTTCCCATTCCCAGACACTGGGAATCCTCCTCCAGGAATCCCAGGAGTGGCTCCTGCATTCCCACTCCCACCTGGCTTCCCATTACCAGATGTTGGGAATCTTTCTCTGGGAATCCTCCTCCAGGAATTGCAGGGGTGGCTCCCGCATTCCCACTTCCACCTGGCTTCCCATTCCCAGACATTGGGAATCCTCCTCCAGGAATCCCAGGAGTGGTTTCCTCATTCCCACTCCCATCAGCTTTCCCATTCCCAGATGTTGGGAATCTTTCTCTGGGAATCCTCCTCTGGGAATCTTCCTCCAGGAATCCCAGGCGTG
>NW_020924431.1:0-2129 GCF_003984885.1 Neopelma chrysocephalum | reverse complement strand
CTGGAAATCCTGGAATGCTGAGGGAAATCCATAACACTGGAAATCCTGGAATGCTGAGGGAAATCCTCAACCCTCTGGAAATCCTGGAATGCCGAGGTCTATCCAAATCCTCTGGAAACTCTGGAATGCCGAGGTCTATCCAAACCCTCTGGAAATCCTGGAATGTTGAGGGAAATCCAGAACCCTCTGGAAATCCTGGAATGCCGAGATCTCTCCATAACCCTCTGGAAATCCTGGAGTGCCGAGGTCTATCCAGAACACTCTGGAAATCCTGGAATGCCGAGGTCTCTCCATAACCCTCTGGAAATCCTGGAGTGCCGAGGTCTATCCAGAACACTCTGGAAATCCTGGAATGCTGAGGGAAATCCAGAACCGTCTGGAAATCCTGGAATGCCGAGCTCTCTCTATAACCCTCTGGAAATCCTGGAATGCCGAGGTCTATCCACAACCCTCTGGAAATCCCGGAATGCCGAAACCAGGATCGTCTCCCGAATTTTTTTTAATTAGTGGAGGAAACTTGAACCTGGTTTTTTTTTTTGGGATCCGTCATTTTAGCGGGATCCGAACCCGCCGGAAGAGCCGGAATCCCACGGAAACACAAATCCATGGGAAGGAATGTGGGAATGTTGGAATGTGGAAATGTGGGAATGTCGGAAACCACCAACTGCTGATCGGAGGACTTGGAGAACCCTTGGTTCTGCCACGGATAAACGGGAATATTCCCGGCTGGAATTCCAGGAAATTAAGGCGGGACATTCCCAGAGCTGGGATATCCTGCCTGTTTTCCCGGGAAAAAAGGGTTGGGAATGGGATACTTACTCCTCGGGTTTTCCGAGCGCTCCGCGGGGCTCCGGCCACGGAATCTGCTCCCCCATTCCCGACGGAGCGAACGGCGGATCCGGGACACCCAACTCCAGCTCCGGCATTCCTGAGGGAGGGAAAATGGGATGGAGAGAGAGGTCAATCCATGGAAAAGGGCGACAACATCCCAAAGCGTCCCAAAGGATTCCGGTGATGCCGTTTTTCCAGGGAAAATTAGGGATGCTGGGGGTGAAATCCCAGGGGGAAATCACCCGGAATTCGCCCTTTCCGGCACGTTTCCCTTCAGAATTCCAAGGAAAATTGTTCCTATCCAAGGTTTGGGAGAGGAACAAAGTGTTATCCCAAATCCAGGAGAACTTCCTGCCCCTCTCCGGGCACCGGATCCAAAGTAAAGATCACGGAGAAATCTCAACCACGGGGAAATCCAGGCAGGAAAATCACCCGGAATTCACCCTTTCTGGCACATTTTCGTTAGGAATTCCAAGGAAAATTGAAGGAATTCCAAGGAATTCCAGCAGCAGGAGAGGATCCAAGGCCGTTAAATCCCAACCAGGGGGAAATCCCAGGGGGAAAATCACCTGGAATTTGCCCTTTCGGCACATTTCCATTAAGAATTCCAAGGAAAACTAAGGAATTCCAAGGAATTCCGGCACTGGGAGAAGATCTAAAGGAATTAAATTAAAGCTGGAGAAGATCCCGGAGCCCAAATCCCGGGATACGGAGGCTGGAGACGTGACATCATCCCTCAGGATAAAGGGATTGGGATGGGATCTGGAAATCCTGGAATGCCGAGGTATCTCCACAACCCTCTGGAAATCCTGGAATGCTGAGGGAAATCCAAACCCTCTGGAAATCCTGGAATATCGAGGTCTATCCAAACCCTCTGGAAATATTGGAATTCTGAGGTCTATCCAAACCCTCTGGAAATCCTGGAATGCTGAGGTCTTTCCAAAACCTCTGGAAATCCTGGAATGCTGAGGTCTATCCAAACTCTCTGGAAATCCTGGAATGCTGAGGGAAATCCTGGAATGCCGAGGTCTCTCTACAACCCTCTGGAGATCCTGGAATGCCGAGGTCTATCCATAACACTCTGGAAATCCTGGAATGCTGAAATCTATCTATCACCCTCTGGAAATCCTGGAATGCTGAGGTATCTCCACAACCCTCTGGAAATCCTGGAATATCGAGGTCTATCCAAACCCTCTGGAAATCCTGGAATATCGAGATATATCTGGAACCCTCTGGAAATCCTGGAATTCTGAGGTCTATCCACAACCCTCTGGAAATCCTGGAATGCCGAGGTCCCT
>NW_020924430.1:2090-6045 GCF_003984885.1 Neopelma chrysocephalum | reverse complement strand
GTGCCACCCCCCCTACACCCCACGGGGACCGGGATGAGCCCCAAAATGGGGGGGGGGGGGGGGGAGGAAGGTCGCAGCATCTGTGGTTGAGCCGCTTCCAAAAGAGCCCCAAAAAATCCCAGAGAGCAGCTTGGAACAGGCTCTGGAGAGCACGGAGGGAGACGAGGCCATGGAAACAACACCAGAACACCCCGGGAAGAGTCTCCGCGGGATGTGGGATGTGGGATGTGGCACCCGGCACCCAACCCCCCGGGCTGTGGGATGTGGGATGTGGCACCCGGCACCCAACCCCCCCCCAGCCACGAGCAGGGTGTGGGGAATCCCCGGCGGCGGCTCCTTCCTCCTCCTCCTCCCGGCTCGCTGGGCTGGAACGGAGCCGGGGCTGGTGACAGTGATGGTTCCTCCTCGAGCTCCTCCTCGAGCTGCCACGGGCACCAGGACGGGGGTTCCTCCTCCTCCTCCTCGCCCCTGGCACGAGGGCACCTCCAAGGGTGGGATTTTGGGGGGTTTTGCCCCTCCATCGGCATCGGAGCAGGAGAGGGTCCAGAGTGGGGCTGGGGTGATGTTCCACGCCAAGGATGCCCCAAAACCCACCCTCACCTGGGGGGAACAGCCCCCTCCGACCTCTCGGGGGCTCCACAGGCTCCCAAAACTCTCCAGAGCAAACTGGGCTCCCAAAACTCTCCACATCAAACTGGGCTCCCAAAACTCTCCACATCTCCCCCGGCTCCCAAAACTCTCCACATCAAACTGGGCTCCCAAAACTCTCCACACCTCCCTGGGCTCCCAAAACTCTCCACATCAAACTGGGCTCCCCAAACTCTCCAGATCAAACTGGGTTCCCAAAACTCTCCAGCTCTCCCTGGGATCCCAAAGTTCTCCACATCTCCCTGGGTTAATCCTCCAAAGCAGGTGGGGACAGACCCGGAGCATCAGGGATTTATGGACAACTTGTATCAACTCCTTTGGATAGATCAGGAATTGGGCAAGGACTGTTCTCGAACAGGCAGCAATCACGAGTATTGAGGCCATGCTCCTGAGAACGCAACTGCGTTGGGCAGGGCACATCTCTAGGATGAAGGACCACCGCCTCCCTAAGATCCTGCTCTATGGTGAACTTGCCACTGGCTGCCGCAAGAGAGGAGCTCCAAAGAAAAGATACAAGGACTCCCTGAAGCAACAACTCAGCCTCGGGCATATTGATCACCATAACTGGTCCACTCTGGCCTCTAATCGGGAGGCCTGGAGACAGACCATTTATAACGCTGCTGATGCTTTTGAGAAGGCACGCAGGATCACTCTTGAGGAGAAAAGACAACGCAGAAAGAATCGAACCTTGCAGAATATACCATCTAAGGAGTCTTTCTGCTGTGTCTTTTGCAACCGGACTTGCCTTTCTCGTATTGGCCTTTTTAGCCACCAACGCGCTTGCATGAAAAATGGGTAGTGCCCTTCCCAAATCTTCGTTCGCGAAGCCTAGCCATGATGATGATGCAGCCAAAGAGTGACACTCAACATTCCAACCTTCTGGTGGAGACCAGTGAGGAGCAGAGACCCCCAGGGCTCTGTACCGGGACCAGTACAGCCCTTCAACATCTGCAGCACCAATGGGCACCAACGGGCACCAAGCCCACCCACAGCCCCTCCACACCAACGGGCACCAAGCCCACCCACAGCCCTTCAACATCTCCACACCAACAGGCACCAAGCCCACCCACAGCCCCTCAACACCAACGGGCACCAACGGGCACCAAGCCCACCCACAGCCCTTCAACATCTCCAACAGCAACGGGCACCAAGCCCACCCACAGCCCTTCAGCACCAACGGGCACCAAGCCCACCCACAGCCCCTCCACACCAACGGGCACCAAGCCCACCCACAGCGAGTTTTTGGGTGACACCAAAAGGATCCAACACCTCAACCAAGGCCAACCCCAGCGTGACTCCTGAGTGGGACCTCATGGAACTCAACGAGGCCAAACCCAGGTCGGGGCAATCCCGGTGTCCCAAACTGGGGACAGAGAGAAGCCACGAGGAGAAGGGCCTGGCAGAGCCCAGAGATGATCCAGGAGCTGGATCCGCCTCTCCCAGGAGGAAAGGCTGGTAGGGCTGTCCCAGGCTCTGGGAAGAACTTCCTGAGGCCTAAATAAGGAAGATGGAGAAGACTTTTCCCCACGACCTGGAGAAGACTTTCCATCAGGACAAGGGCCAACGGTTTCAGGCTAAAAGAGGGAAGATTTGGGTTGGACGTGATGAGGAAAAGTTTTGTGAGGGTGGTGAGACACTGGGCCAGGCTGCCCAGGGAAGCTGGGGATGCCCCATCCCTGGCAGTGCCCAAGAGCAACCCAGAGCTGGGAACTTCCCTGAGTGGGACACGTCCCTGCCCACAGCAAGGGCTGGCACCGGGTGATCTTTAAGTCCCTTCTAACCCAAACCATTCCATGAAGACCTTCTGGCTCGTCCAAGAGCCTTTGGAGTTTGGGGTCCCAACACTGGGGGGGACGAGGGGCCTCCAGAAAGCCACGGGTTTGACCCAGCGATGGGTTTTGTGCCTGTTTGCGGTGCCAAAGCCGGGTGGTGGCACAACGGCACGGGGACAGTGACACGGGGACAGTGACACGGGGACAGTGACACGGGGACATCAGCCTGTCATTGCACCCTCAGGTGTCTCTCCAATCCATCTTCCATTCCAACTGGGTCCGTCCAACCCGCGTGTTCCGCGGTTCCCGATGGGATTTGGGGAACACCATCGCCAGGAGAACCAACACCATCATCAGGAGAACCAACACCATCACCAGGAGAACCAAAATCCACCTCAAACCTGGCCCAACCACCAGGAAAAGCGACCGAACCAGCCCAAGCGTTGCCGGCCGCGCGCGACCCGGAGACGATCCCGAATCCCCAGAGACAATCCCGAATCCCCGGAGATGATCCCAAATCCCCGGAGACGATCCCGAATCCCCGGAGACGATCCCGAATCCCCGGAGACGATCCCGAATCCCTGGAGACGATCCTGAATCCCCAGAGATGATCCCGAATCCCCAGAGACGATCCTGAATCCCCAGAGACGATCCCGAATCCCCAAAGCCGCCCCGGGCCACTCACCGGCCACGTCGTGCGCTTCCAGGGCGACGTCGGGCTCCTGGCGGGACAGGGAGGAGAAGAAGTCGGGGTCCTCCACGCCGGGGGGTCCCTTCCCCTCCCTGCTCATGGTCGGCAGCTCCCCCGCGGAGTAAAACGCGTCCTCCTCCAGCTCCGTCTCCGCCGACGTCCCGGACAGAGCCGGGGGCTCCGGGGCTTTCTTGGCATCCTGGAGGAAAGCGGCTCTTCGCTCCTCGCCTGGGGGGGCAGGGAAGGTCTCGTGGCCGGGCTCGGGGGGCATCAAGAGGGCTCTGCCTCCATCCCCTTGGCGCTCTGAGAAATCGGGGACAGCTCTCTCCATCCCTCGCCGGCTGTGCTGGCTCGCCCGGAACAGGACGCGGCGCCGGCACTCGGGGGGGTTGGCGGCCAGGGACCGGCAAAACCTGCGGGGAGAGGGGAGAGGAGAGGAGAAGGTGAGCAAAGGGGCCGGGTTTGGGTGAGGAGGAGGAGGAACCGTCGTGGTTCTGCCCGTGTCAGGTGCCCCTCCGTCCGTCCCATCGCTCTCCGCAGGCACAAACCGGTGCCACCTTTGCCGGGTCCCTGCCGGGATCCAGGGACCCCAAAAGGTGCCACCTCTCCCCGGTACAAAGCATTGCCCACCCCCTTCACCCCGGGGACACCCCCTTTGTCCCCCGCCACAACCCCTAAAGAACTCCAGTCGCCCTCAAGTTGATTATTTATCCCCAAAAAAACTTCAATCCTGGGAAAAGCCAACCCCGGAGCTCTGCTCTGCCACAGGCCGCCCCAAAATCAGGGTGGTTGCCCCCAAAATCAGGGTGGCTGCCCCCAAAATCAGGGTGGCTGCCCCCAAAAT
>NW_020924430.1:0-2080 GCF_003984885.1 Neopelma chrysocephalum | reverse complement strand
GCTAAAAAGCCGGAGCTTATCAGCTCCTGGGAGGATAAAGGCACAGGAGGGAGCGAAGGAGCTAAATTTACCCCGGCGAGGAAGGAGAAGGCAGAGAAGAGCCTATAAATACCTTCAAGGTACGGATGCAAATGAAGAGGGAATTATTCGAGCTGGCTCAAGATGAGTCCCTGCCCCCGGGGCCGAGGCAGGAGAACACGGAGCAAATCCCGAGGCCACCCCCAAAATCCCTCCCAGCCCAGAGGCAGGAGAACACGGAGCAAACCCCGAGGTCACCCCAAAATCCCTCCCAGCCCAAAATCTCTCCCACCTCGGGAGCTCCAACCCCAAAATCTCTCCCACCTCGGGAGCTCCAACCGTGGGTCGGGTGGATCACAAGGAATTCAAACGGGAATTCTGGTAAATGAAATAAAGCCACGTCGGCTCCACGTGCTGGAGGTGTTTCCTCCCGATGGTTTTAATTCCAGTTGCTCCAAAACCGGCCTCGGATTTTAGGGATGTTCCGCCGGTGTCGTCCCGAACCAGCAGGATTCTCTCATCCCAACAAGTGGCACCAGGTCGATGCTTCCCCAAATCCACAGGAGGTTTTTAGGGAGCAAATCCCAAAATTTGGGTGTGTTCAGGGGTTTGCCTTGGTGCCGGCGGGCTGGGATGAGGGATGTTCCAGCAGGTTGGAGCCACCTGCTCTCCTCATGCCGGATTATTGGAGGGAACAGCGGGTTGTGGCATCACCTTTAACTCCATCCGGCTTAAAATCCCATTGGAATGGACGGAATTCCCTCTTTTCCCACCTGGTGCCACGGTGGCTCATCCACGGTGCCAGTGAGGAGCAGGGAAGGGGCAGGGAAAGCCGGGATGCAGGTGCAGCCACATCCCAACCCGGCCATGCCCGGCACAACTGGGTTTGTGCCTAAAATCCGTGGGGTTGGATCCGAGCTGACCCCGGGTGGGAATCCCGAATCCCGCATCCCGCCGGGAGCTGCTGCCTGTTCTCCCGGCATCAAACCACCGACCTGCAAACCTCTGCCCACCCAACCCACGCCGGGAACGACCCCAAATCCCTCTTGGCACCCCTTGGCATCGGGGTTGGCGTCACCCAACCGACCCCGAGCCCCCAAACCCGCCCGTCGCTGCCGCGGCCCCGCCGCGCTCACCCCAACCCGAACTTCCAGAGTTCTCCCTCTAACCCTTCCCGAAACACGGATTAATCCATCAGCCACGCTCCCTAAAAACCAACAGTCCTCCCCCAAAACCCGCTGGGGGGTTTGCGAGGTCACCGAGGAGATAAAAAAGGGGAGTTTCCCCTTTTCTCCCGCCTCGCTCCGTGCCGGCCCCCGAAACGTCGCCAGGGCTCACCGTGAAGTTTAAACACCTTTCCCCCAAACTCCACTCGCTTCCCAAGCGCTTCCCAAGCTCTTCCCAAGCTCTGCTCGCCGCCGGGGTGGGAGCAGGAGTGAGGAAACCCTTCCCCCCAGCCCATCGGCCCCGGCGCGGGATTGGGACGATTTAAATGCTAAACCGGTTAAGTGGGGACAATCAATCGCTGCCTTCCCCGGACCGGCAGGAAGGGGCCTTTCCCCAGGGAATTCCTGCACTGGGTGACCCTGCGAGTGTCCAAAGGCTTTGGATGTGTCCATTTTCCCCGAGGGGTTCTTTTTATCCTCGCTGGAAGAGCAGAACCACCCTCAGGAGAGCAGAGCAGCCCCGGGTGCTTCCCGGCTCCAGGGGCGGTTCGTGGCCAAGCCTGTGGGATCCACCACACCCCACGGGCTCCAGCTGCGTTTTTTCCTGGTTTTCCAGCGATGCAGGAGGTCGGTGCCCATTTTTCCCCCTTGGTGCTCCATCGGGACCAAGCATTCCAGGTCAGGAATGCTCCCAGGGCTCCAGCACACCGATGACACGCCCAATTCCGACACACTTCAAACCACGGGGTTTTTTTTTTTCCCTGTGTGTTCCTTTTTCCTCCTGGGAAAAAACCATGGGAGAGCAGACCCACGGTGCAAAACATCTTTGGATTTTCCCCTCCGTGTGCCCAGTCAGAGCCGAGCATTCCAGGTCGGGAATGCTCCGGGGGATCCGG
>NW_020924429.1:1661-4414 GCF_003984885.1 Neopelma chrysocephalum | reverse complement strand
CCTGGAGCAGTTCCTCCAAGGATTGGGAAAGGGAAAACTTGATTCCCAGCATGTTTGTGGTCACCAGGAACACGACGTGCTGAAACTCCCAGAGGTAAAACCCTTCGTCCTAAAAGTCACCTGCCCCAATTCCTGCGCCCCCAGAACATCCCAGGGGGAATCTGCTCCGCTGGGGTGGATCCCTGGCCTTGGAACATCCCCAAGTGCCCGGAGGGAGTTCCTGGAAACATCAACTCCTTGAAGCAGAATCCCAGGAAACTCATCCCCAGACCTGAGGCTGTGCCAGGAACGAGTGAAAAGCTCTTCCAGTGCCAACTCCTGCAGGAAACCCAGCCAGAGGCATCCAAACATCCTGGAAAAACAGGGATCTGCCAGTCCTGTTTGTGCTTCCCAATCCCTCCAAAGAGCTTTTTATCCCCCAGTTGATTTGACTGTAAAATAATCTCCTCTTCCCAAAAATTCCCGGTCCTTGGATGACAGGGACGTCGCCGCTCTCCAGGATCCCCATCCGGCATCTCGTGCCGTGGATTGTTTGATGAGCCAAAATTCCAAGGGGGAAAAGGGGAGGAAATATTTGGGGAATCCCGTTTCCGGCCCTGGAGTTGCATGGTCTGGATTTGGGCTTTGATCCCTTGGCGGGGAGTTGGGATTTCCCATGGATGTGTCAGCCCGAGTGCCCGAGGATTCATCCCATTCCTTGGCCAACATCCCAAACGAGCCTCAGTGCCTGGGGCCAGCTTTTCCAGGAAAGCACCTCCACCTGCCTTATTTCCATCTGAATTCCCTGCATCCTGCTGGGATTAGATATCCAGGTTGAAAGCGCTCGATATTCCCGGGTTTTGTGTTCGCAGGGAGGAATTCCATGTTTTTACTTGGCTTTTTTTTTTTGTCCTTTTCCGCCAGCGATCCCGAATGATGCCGGTGAGGAGGAGCTAATTCCAGGATGTTGGGAAGCAAAACACTGGGAACGAGGCCAGGATATCCCAGACATGGAGGTGCTGCCCTGGGATGTCATTCCATGTCCACATCCAGCTCCGTGGGGATGCACAACCACAGACACCAGAGAATCCACGCTGGGAAAACCTGACTGTTCTCCTTGGAAAATCACCACCAGAAGGGTTTATTTGGTCGGAAAAACCGTAAGCCAAAAAAAAAACTGGGAAAAGAGGAATTTCGGAGGAACTGGAGAGTTCACGAGGAACACCAAAATCATGGAAATTAATGAAACTTTCCCATGTTTTAACTGAAAAATATTTGCAATATTTTTGTAGACGTTTTTGGAAAGCAGGAGAGGACGGGATTGTGGGATGCAGCAGCACATCCCAAATTATCCTGCACCAGGACTAAGAGAAATAAATACTAAATTCCCGTTCTCTAACACCCCGTAAAACCACATTTTCTGCCCCAAGTGGGTCCTCATTGCATCACCACCACCAGGAATGTTGTCCCAAGGCCCGGGGTTGGTGGTCAGGGGGCGTTGACCTCGGGGAAGGATATTTTTAGTGGGTGTTCCCAGCACTGGCGGCTCTTCCCGCTTATTTTCATCCCTGAGGATGTTCCACAGCCCTCGCCGCTCCCGTCATCCCGTTATAAATAGGGATGAATTCCTTTTCCAGGGCTTTGGCAGCAGATGGGAGCCCGGAGAAGAGGCAGCACTGAACTGTCCCGAAGCTCTGCGCTCCTTTCCAGCCATATTTCCACACAAATCCTTCCCACTTCCCACATTTTCAGTTCGTTTAGTGTTTCAGGGCTGCCGGGGGGCTCCCAGGGATTCTTGGGATCGCTGCTCTGGGATGGGGTTTTTCCCAAAGCTGCTGTGTGCAGGGAAGGGAATGGAGCTGGGGAAGGGGCTGGAGAATTCCTGAGGGAGCTGGGGGGGCTCAGCCTGGAGAAAAGGGGGATCAGGGGGGACCTTCTGGCTCCCTAAAATTCTGTGAAAGGAGGTTGGAGCTCGGGGGGTCAGGCTCTGCTCCCAGGGAACAAGGGACAGGACAAGGGGAAACGGCCTCAAGCTGTGCCAGGGGAGGGTCAGGTTGGATATTGAGGAAAATTCCTTCCTGGAAAGCACTGTCCAGCCCTGGCACAGTGGCGGAATCCCCATCCCTGGAGGGATTTCAAATCCCTGTGGATGTGGCACTTGGGGACAGGGGGTCCGTGGTGGCCTCGGCAGTGCCGGGTGAATCATCAGACTCCACGACCTTAAAAAGTCCTTTTCAGCTTTAGTGCTCCAGTGATTCCATGATTTGGTGCTCTTGGAGAGGCCGGATGTGACGGGGACGCTCCCAGTCCGGCAGCCACGGACAACTCCCATCCCACGGAAAACCCGCAGAGCCCACCCGGGGTGAAATCCCGCAGCCACACGGATCCATCGCCTACAAACCCCCCCCCCAGCTTCCCTGGACACTGGTGAGAGGTGGGATGGGAATCCAGGAGGGAGGTGGGCACCGGAGAGGTGCAAGGGGAGCACGGGGGGTGCAGCCTGGGCACCCCGAGGGGCAGGTGGGGCACCCAGGGAGAGGTTTGGGCATCCAGGGAACGGCGTGGGCATCCAGGGAACAGCAGGGACACCCCCAGAGGGAGCTGGGCTATCCCAGGGAGCGGTTTGGGCATCCAGGGAAGCGGAGTGGGCATCCCAGGGAGCGGCAGGGACACCCCCCGTGGGAGCTGGGCTATCCCAGGGAGCGGTTTGGGCATCCAGGGAACAGTGTGGGCATCCCAGGGAGCAGCAGGGACACCCCCAGTGGGAGCTGGGC
>NW_020924429.1:0-1651 GCF_003984885.1 Neopelma chrysocephalum | reverse complement strand
TGGACACCCCGGGGAAGGAATGGGCACCTCGGAGAGTAGCCTGGGCACCCCAGGGAAGGATTGGGTGCCCTGGGGAAGGACTGGGCACCCCAGGGAAGGAGTGAGCACCCTGGGGAAGGGCTGGGCACCCTGGAGAGTAGCCTGGGCACCCAGGGAAAGATTGGGCACCCCGGGGAGAGTATGGGCACCCCAGGGAAGGAGTGGGCAAGCCAGGGAAGGAGTAGGCACTTCGTGGAAGGAAGGGGCACCCCGGGGGAGGAGTGAGCACCCTGGGGAAAGAGTGGGTACCCCAAGGAAGGATTGGCACCCCAGGAGTAGTGTGGGCACCCCGGGGAAGGAGTGAGCACCCCTGGGGGAGGTGTGGGCACCCGGGGAAGGGCTGGGCACCCCGGGGAGTAGCCTGGGCACCCGGGGGAGGAGTGAGCACCTCGGGAAGGGCTGGACATCCCATGGAAAGTGTGGGCACCCCGGGAAAGGAGTGGGCACCCCAGGGAAGGTGTGGGCACCCCAGGGAAGGAGTGAGCACCCCAGGGAGAGTGTGAGCACCCCGGGAGTGGAGTGGGCACCCCGGGGAGTAGTCTGAGCACCCCGGGAAGGGCTGGGTGCCGCCGCCAGCGCGCCGGGCAGCCCATGGCAGCCCCGCTTACCGGTGTCGGCGGCGGCGCGGAGCAGCAGCAGCAGCAGCAGCGAGAAGGTCCCGCAGAGCAGCGGCCGCGCCATCGAGCGGCCCGGGGGCAGCTCCGCGGCCTGGAGGGGCTCCGGCTCCGAGGGGGCCCCGCGGCGCTGCCCGGGCTGTCCCGCCGGGGCATAGAAGGGTTTGGGTTTCGCTTTCGCTTTCGACACGGGGCCACCCGGAGGGATGCGCCGCCCTGCCGGGATGGGGAGACGGGGAGGGACGGGATGCGCTCCGCGGGAAGGGAGGGTCGGGACCCGGGGGGGATTCGGGACCCGGGGGGGATATTCGGGACCCCGGGGAGATCTGCGGGACCTGGGGGGATATTCGGGACCCGGAGAGATATTCGGGACCCGGGAGGGGATTCGGGACCCGGGAGGGGATTCGGGACCCGGGGGGATTCAGGACCCCAGGAGGATTCGGGACCTGGGAGGATATTCGGGACCAGGGGGAGTATTCGGGACCAGGGGGAGTATTCGGGACCAGGGGGAATATTCGGTACCCCGGCAATATTCGGGACCCGGGAGGGGATTCGGGACCCGGGGGGATCTTCGGGACCCGGGGGGATCTTCGGGACCCGGGGGGATTCAGGACCCCAGGAGGATTCGGGACCTGAGAGGATATTCGGGAGCAGGGGGAGTATTCGGGACCAGGGGGAATTTTCGGTACCCCGGGAATATTCGGGACCCGGGAGGGGATTCGGGACCCGGGGGGATTCAGGATCCGGGGGGATATCCGGGACCCGGGGGATATTCGGGACCCGGGGGGATACCCGGGATCAGGGGTGGATTCGGGAACCTGGGGAGGATTCGAGACCCGGAGGGATATTCAGGATCCCGAGGATGCGATACCCAGGAGGGATGAAATACCGGGATGCAACAGCCAGGGAATACAAAGCCTGGGAGGGGGAAATGTGTGGAATTTGGTCCCCGAAGAGGGATGGAATGCTCGGGAGGGGATGGAACACCCAGAGAGGGG
>NW_020924428.1:4787-6507 GCF_003984885.1 Neopelma chrysocephalum | reverse complement strand
GTGATCCCAAAGGATCTGTCAGGGGTGGAGTGATCCCAAAGGATCTGTCAGGGATGGAGTGATTCCAAAGGAGCTGACAGGTGTGGAGTGATCCCAAAGGATCTGTCAGGGATGGAGTGATCCCAAAGTTGCTGACAGGGATGGAGTGATCCCAAAGGATCTGACAGGAGTGGAGTGATCCCAAAGGATCTGACAGGGATGGAGTGATCCCAAAGGATCTGTCAGGGGTGGAGTGATCCCAAAGGATCTGACAGGGGTGGAGTAATCCCAAAGGAGTTGACAGGGAAGGAGTGATCCCAAAGGATCTGACAGGGATGGAGTGATTCCAAAGGATCTGTCAGGGGTGGAGTGATCCCAAAGGATCTGTCAGGGATGGAGTGATCCCAAAGGAGTTGACAGGGAAGGAGTGATCCCAAAGGATCTGTCAGGGAAGGAGTGATCCCAAGGGATCTGACAGGGATGGAGTGATCCCAAAGGATCTATCGGGGTGGAGTGATCCCAAAGGATCTGTCAGGAAAGGAGTGATCCCAAAGGATCTGACAGGGATGGAGTGATCCCAAAGTTGCTGACAGGGATGAAGTGATCCCAAAGGATCTGTCAGGGATGGAGTGATCCCAAAGGATCTGACAGGGATGGAGTGATCCCAAAGGATCCGACACTTGTTCCCAATCCCGGGGGGCCACCCACCTTTCCCCTCCACCCCCCAAAACCCCCCAGGAATCCCGCAGGATCTGAAGACCCCCCATCCCAAAAAAACCCCCTCCCCGCCCCCCCCGGGCCGGCCCATCCCGGCGGGATCCGCGCGATTCCTTAAAAAGCCGCGGCCGGGCTTTGGTGCCATCTGGAGCGAAAGGAGCTGGAATTTTAATGGAGAACTCCTGAGCCCGAGCTATAAATAACCCTCTCCCGGCGGGAACAGAGGGAAGAGCGGGAACAGCGGGCTCTTATCCCGCCCCGGGCTCGGCAGCACCACTGACCTTTTCCCCCCTCTTTTCCCGGGATTTTTTTGTGCTTTTCCCAAATTTTTTTTTAATTCAGCGGCCCCTGACCCCGCCCGGGGGAGGGGGATTTTTTGGGAAGCTGGCGCGGCAATTCCAGCCCTTGGAGTGGAGCCGGCGGCTCTCGGGAAGCGCCGGTTCGGGGCCGGGATTTCTCCCTTCCCGGCGCCGGGAATGGCACCTGGAGTTTTGGGACGCGCCCCCCGAAATTCCAGGTGTGTTTTGTCCCCCCCAGAATCACCCACTTCCCAGAGGAGCCCCGGATTCCCTGGATGGGAAGGGAAGCTGCTCATCCCGGAGCCACAGGATGATCCCTGGAATCAACGGGAGAAGGGAAGATCCCAGAGGGCGGCAGCGGGTGGGATCAGGAATCCAGCTGCTCCAGGATTTCTCTGTGTTCCCGGAAAACAGGGAGAGCTCCAGGCCGGGATGGGAGCGGAACAGCCCCAGATCTGTCCGGGCACTTCCAGGGATTTCATGGATGTGCCGAATCCTGCGGGGAAACACCCGCACGGTGGTGGAAATTTTGGGAATTAGGTTTCATCCCAGATGTTCCTCAGAGTTGGGTTTGGGATTTCTCAGGGAATTGGGTTCCCAGCGGAGAGTTTGGAGCAGGGAAGCCAATCCCGGCAGAATTCTTGGAGTAGGAGCCAGGGAGGCCAATCCCACTCCCAGCCCTGTGGAATTCCTGGAGCAGGGAGGCCAATCCCAGATCCCATCCC
>NW_020924428.1:4558-4777 GCF_003984885.1 Neopelma chrysocephalum | reverse complement strand
GGAGGCCGATCCCGCTCCCAGTCCTTTGGAATTCCTGGAGCAGGAGCCGGGGAGGGAAATCCCGCTCCCAGCCCTTTGGAATTCCTGGAGAAGGAGCCAGGGAGGCCAATCCCGCTCCCAGCCCTTTGGAATTCCTGGAGCAGGAGCTGGGGAGGCCGATCCCGCTCCCAGTCCTTTGGAATTCCTGGAGCAGGAACCGGGGAGGGAAATCCCATTTCC
>NW_020924428.1:0-4548 GCF_003984885.1 Neopelma chrysocephalum | reverse complement strand
AGGGAGGGCAATCCCGCTCCCAGCCCTTTGGAATTCCTGGAGCAGGAGCCAGGGAGGGAAATTCCATTCCCATCCCTTTGGAATTCCTGGAGCAGGAGTTGGGGAGGCAAATCCCACTCCCAGCTCTGTGGAATTCCTGGAGTAGGAGCCAGGGAGGCCAATCCCTCTCCCAGCCCTGTGGGATGCAGGGAACATCTCCGGGAAGCTGGGAACCATCCTCAGGGAATTCTGACCCCCCCCCGGCACGGGTGGGAGCTCTGAGGGAAGAGGGTGGGAATGAGCAGCAGCTCCGTCAGATCCCGGATCCTCCCTGGGATCTTATCCCAAAAAGAGCTCTGGATTCCCTTTAGGAATTGCAGGATGCAGCCAAATCCCTCCCCTGCCCACTCTGGAGCAGATCCCATGGGATCTGAACCCTTTCCCGGCTGTTTTCCAGGGAAGAGGGAGCAGGGAGAGGCCTCGTGGGAGGGTGGGAGGGGGCAAACCCAGCCCGTGGATCCCTATTCCAAGGTTTTTTATGGACACAGGGCCTTTCCAGGCTGTTTGATCCCAGTAAATGAGGGAATGAGGAATCCAGGGATGGAATCCACCTTTTTTTTAACAATATGACGGGAAAAACCTTCTCCTGGACCAAACAAACGTCTCCGGAGCTGGTTTAGGATCCCTGCCGAGAAATCATGGAAAACAGCTCCGGGATTGGTTTACGATCCCTCTGGATCGTGGAGCTTCCCAACCCTGCTCCTGCGGGATCCGGAGGGGTTGGGAAGAGCCTCCTCCCACCCCGCAGCAGCTCCCGAATTTTCCCTTTTCCAGGGATTTTGGTTTTGCCCTCTGGGAGAGCTCCGGGGCCGTCGGGAGCCGGTGACTCAGCACATCCCGGGGATGAATCCAGAGGGAGAAGGAGCCGCCTCTGGAGAGGCTGAGGGAGGACAAGGAGCCGCTGGACTCCCAAGGGATGCAAAGCCCTTCCCGGCCCCCCAAAAAAGTCGGGATTCCAGCGGCTCAAACCCTGGAAGTGGGGGAGGGCAGAGCCGAGCTCCCGGCGCGGGAATTCTCTCCCCCCCTTCCCGGGGATTTTTTTTTTAGGAGCCGGGAGACGGTTTGGAGCTGGAGCCCCCCCCGGGAAAGGCTGAGCTGCGATTTCCCGGGAAAGGCAGAGCCAGGAATGCCGAGGAAAAACCGCGAGCGACGTAAACAGGGAGCGGGGCAGCCAAAACAACGCGGCTCCTCCCGCGCTCCTCCCGCCGCTCCCAGGGACGCGGAGAGGCACCGGGAATGCCGGGGGAGGCACCGGGAATGTCGAGGGAGGCACCGGGAATGCCGAGGGAGGCTCTGCCCCCCCGGGATAACGCGGCGGGGGGGGGGCGGGGAGGGACTGGATTTTGTCTGGATGTTTGGAATTCTCAGTGCCAGACACAGAGAAGTTTTGGGGATCAAAACTCCAATCTGGGGATCCCTCGGTCCCAAAACCCCAATCTGGCCCAAAATGCCGTGGGAGGGTTGGTCCCACTCGGGGGGATTCCCTCAGAGCAGTGTCCGGGAATCAGGGAATGCCGGGAAGGGCTGGGTGGGAAGGGGCCTTAAATCCCATCCTGTTCCAACCCTGACACCTCCCGCTATCCCAGGGAATCCAACCTTTCCTTGGACACTGCCAGGGATCCAGGGGCAGCCACAGCTTCTCTGGGAATTCCAGCCCAGCCCCTCCCCACCCTCCCAGCCAGGAATCCCTTCCCAATCTCCCCTTTCCCAGTGGGATCCATTCCCTGGGTCCTGTCATTCCAGGCCCTGATCCCAAAGTCTCTCTCCAGCTCTCCTGGAGCCCCTTCAGGCTCTGGAATGTGCTCCAAGCTCTCCCGGGATCCTTCCCAAATCCAGCCTGGCCATTCCCAGCTCTCCCAGCCTGGATCCAAAGGTTCTCCAGCCCTTGGAGCAGCTCCGTGTCACCTGAATCTTTCCATCCTTCCCAGCAGCTCTGGGATGGGACGATCCCAGAGGCCACTTGGATTCCCTGGATGGGAAGGGAAGCTGCTCATCCCGGAGCCCGAGGACGATCCCTGGAAACGACGGGAGAAGGGAAGATCCCTGAGGGTGGCACCGGGTGGGATCAGGAATCCACCTGCTCCAGGATTTCTCTGTTTCCCCGGAGAACAGGGACAGCTCCAGGCTGGGATGGGAGCGGAACAGCCCCACCCCTGTCCGGGCACTTCCAGCGGCCGGGATTTCATGGATATCCCGAATCCCACGGGGAAATTCCCACCACCCACACGGCGCTGGAAATCCCGGGAAAAGTGGTTTCATCCCGGAGGGCGCAGGAGCCGCTCCCCGAGCCTTGGGAATGCGGGTTTTCCTTCTCCCGGGGCTCCTGGAAGCAGGAAGAGGCAGGCGGGGACATTCCAGGGACACCCCCCTGAGTGTTTTCCCACCCGTGTCCCTCATTCCCGTATCCCGAGGGACGCGGGGAGCCCCATTCCAATTCCTGGCGGCCGCTCCTTCCCTGTCCCAGCCTTTGGGACCGGGACAAGGACACGGGGACGCCCCGTCCCTGTTCCCATCGATCCCCGGGGACGCCCCGTCCCTGTTCCCATCGATCTCCCGGAGGAGCCGCGGAGCCTTTTCCTGCCGCAGCCCGGCCCCGAGCGCCGGGAAACGTCGATATTCCATGAATATTCCACGGCTCCTGGCAGCGGCTCCGCCCGCAAGGTGAGGGACGGCTGATTCCCGAGGGGGGGACACATCCAAGGGGACAATCCCATGGCACGGCCCCCTTTCCCGGGAAAAGGAAAAGCCAGGGAGCGTTCCCGGCCAGCCCGTCCATCCCGGCGGGATGCGGAAAAGCGGGATGGGGCGGGATGGGGAACCTCTGGAGCCACTACAATCCCGGGAGAGGGGGCTGGGAAAAGCCCGGGGGGGGGGGGGAAGGTTTCCCCCTCAATTGGGCAGCGGGATCATCCCCGTTTGGGCACGAATCCCGGGATTTTTTGGGACATCGGGCTGTTCCCCTTCAGAGAGGCCTTTGGGGTTGGTTCCTCGGGTCCCTTTCCCTCGGGAAGGGCGGGATCCACCGGGATCACAGCAGGGATCAGCTTCAATCCCACAAAATGCTGTTGGGAATCGTCCGGGGGGGATTTTCCCTCTTCCAGCCAAAGCACGGCCCGATCCAGGGAATTCAGGGCTGCCTGGGAATGGTCTGGAAGGGCGGGGAGCATTCGGGGGACTCCCAAGGATCCCGTTTTTCCTTGGATACGGTGATCCCGGGCTGTGCACGGTGCCCGTGGTTATCCCTGTCTCTGACCCCTCTGAGCTGTTCCCTGTGGGAATTGTATCCACAGGCACCGGGAATCAGCTCCAGCAGCCCTGGAAACTGAGGAAGCACTGGAGGGCATTCCTCAGGATCCCATTTTTCCCTGGACACGACGATGCCAGGCTGGGCACGGTGCCCGTGGTTATCCTTCTGGGCTATTCCCTGTGGGAATTGCGACCTCGGGCACAGTGCAGAATCCCGGGAATCAGCTCCAGCAGCCCTGGAAGCTCAGGGAGCACTGCAGGGGACTCCTCAGGATCCCGTTTTTCCCTGGACACGGCGATCCCGGGGCTGTGCACGGTGCCCGTGGTTATCCCTGTCTCTGACCCCTCGGAGCTGTTCCCTGTGGGAATTGTATCCACAGGCACCAGGAATCAGCTCCAAGAGCCCTGGAAGTTCAGGAAGCACTACAGGGGACCCCTCAGGATCCCATTTTTCCCTGGGCACGGCGATCCCGGTGCCTGGGAATGTCGGGAATTGCTTTTCCTGGAGAGAATGGGCGGGGCCGGGACCCGATCCCGGTTTTCCCAAATCCAAAAACAGCAGCTGCAAAGGGGGGGTCCCTCCCGTCTCCCACGTCCTGGTGGGTGGTGGAAAGAATTCCAGGCTCATTTTGCGGCAAAGGAGGGGGGATTTAAGGAAAATATTCCCGGAAGGAAGAGCATCCCAGCTCCGTGGAGGGACATTCCCACGGACGAGTCCCCCTGGATGGGTCAGGGGTGCTGCTGTTTTTCCCGGGGGAAGGAGATCCCGATTTTCCACCCTGTCTCGCTCCACAGACCAACGATCCCCCCCTGGAAGCAGATTCCCAAGGAATGTCGGGACCAAGCCGACAGAACCCCCGGAGAAGCTGCAGCTGCTCCGTCCCTGGAAGTGTCCGAGGCCGGGTTGGATCGGGATTGGAGCAGCCTGGGATGGGGGGAGGTGGAATGGGATGGGATTTGAGGGCCCTTCCCACCAAACCAGGCCGAGATTCCATGATTGGAATTGCCCTTGCAGCACAGGGAATTGGGAACAAGCTCTCCTGGAGTCCAGATCCACCTCGGGGGGTTCCCGGGACATTCCCGCGGGATGGACCAGAGGGGAGAAGATCCATGGGAGATCCATGACTTCCCGGGCTCTTGTGGGACCTGAGCACATCCCAAATCCCAATGGGATCCCGTATGGATACATGGATCACCCCGGGGGTCTCTTGCACCCGAGCACATCCCAAATCCCACTGGGATCCCTGAGCACATCCCAAATCC
>NW_020924427.1:0-3943 GCF_003984885.1 Neopelma chrysocephalum | reverse complement strand
TTCCCGACGTGGGGAAGGGACGCAAAGGTTGGGAAGGGCCGAGGTGGTTTGGGGGGATCGAGATTGGGGGATCCCCCGGATACCCCCCGAACTCCCGCAGTGTTGGGGTCCGGCCGTGGCACATCCCACCGACAGCTCCTGACCCAATTCCCATTAATTTATCCCAAAATTGGAGTCATGAAATGATCCGAACCCCCCCGGCCGCTCGGCGGCTGCCGGGACCCCCCATCAGCCCTTCCCCCCAAATTAATTAATTTATAATTAATTTGGGGGGGGGTAAAGTCCGACACGATCCCGGTGATTAATTCCAGCAGCTCACTGACATCAACTTACCTCATCCCAACCCCCGAAACATTCCCGTCCCCCAAAATATTCCCGTCTGGGAATGGTTGGGATAAATCTAACTATTTTGGGGGGGGCAGAGGGTGCGTAAGGAAATTAAAAATTGGCTCCGTGGCGGCACAAAGTGTAATTAAACCCCCAAATCGCGATTTGATCCTAATTAAAAATGTGACGGGAACGATCCCTCTTCTTTTTTTTCTTTTTTTTTTCTGCTGGAAAACAACTCCTTGATTTCCTCCCGCCTCCCTTATTTGGAGCATTAAACCCACCGTTTTTTAAAAAACTTAATGGATATTTTAATATACACTTTAATTTTTAATGATTATATTCCCAGCCGGCTCTCTCCCAGTGCCTGTTTTTCGGGATGAGTGGTGGGATTGGGGTGGGAGCCGGGAACGTGCCGGCCGGCAGCGCTCTGATGGGGGCAGGAATTAAACACAAATTTGGTCTCGGATCCAAGAAATCCGACGCACTTAACTCCCGACTTCCCAAATGGAACCGGAGCCGCGTTCCCGCTGCTTTTCCAGTTCCGTAACCCCCCCGCTCGGCTGGATCTGGGTTAGAAATTATTAATTTGGGCAAAGGTAATTAATTGCTGGGATGATTTACCGAGCGCTGATGGGCGACGCTTCCAGCCAGACGGTGTTTTGCATGGGGAAAAAAAAAAAAAAAAGGGATTTTTCATGGAAGCAACCGGCGCTTGGGATGCTGGAGGGGGCTGGAAAGCGGGGAACAAACCCCCCCTTCCACCTTTATATTTAATAATGAATATTATTAATGAAGGATAGGCCTTTTTAAATTTTTTTTTTTTGCACATTCCGGGTGTTTTTTCCAGCTCATTCCATGCAAAAACATCTCCCGAGCTTGTCGCAGTTGCAAAACTCGCCGGGATCGTGTGGCCGTCCCTGGATGACCTTTAAGCAGGGAACTAAATAAATAAAAAATCAGATTCCGCCGCTCCGCCGCCGCTTCCCATCCCCCCCCCAGCGCTCTCCAGCATCCCAAATGCCCCCTAAATCGTCCCCAAATTCCCCCTAAATCCCCCCAAGGGCTCCTGTCCCCCCCCAGATTCTCCGGTTGCAAATCCCCTCCCGTGAGTTTGCCGTGGGTTTTTCCAGGTTTTTGGTGGGGGTAGGAGTTTTTCCCGGGCTGGGAGGCAGCTCCAACCGTGTTATCCCTGTGCCCTCATTCCCAGGAGTGTGGAAATGGGTGTGCAAGGGGCTGTATCCCATCCCTGTATTCCCCCATCCATCCCAGAATGGCACCTTGCGGGAGCAGCCTCCGGGATGCTCCTTAAATCCTCATGGAATGTTTTTATGGGGCCTCTGTAAGGTGGATTTTCCCAAAATTCCCTCCTAGGAAACCTTTTTTTAAATATTATTTTGATTTTTTAAATGTAATTATTAATTTTTATGGTTCCACAAGGCAGCAGCATCCCAAAAATCCTCCATGGCTGAGTGAAAAAACATTGGAATTCCCTCCTGGGACACTTTTTTTAAATATTATTTTAAGGGAGTTAATAGTTTCCTTGTTCCATAAGGCAGCAGCATCCCAAAATCTTCCATGCTGGAGTAAAAAAACATTGAGATGTCTTCCTGAGACCTTTTTTTTCCATAACATGACTAATTTGCTTTTAAAGGAATTATTAATTCCCTTGATCCCTGAGGCAACTGGCATCCCAAAAACCCCCCAAATCCTTCTGCACCGGAGTAAAAAAAGTTGAAATTCCCTTCTGAGACACCTTTAGTATTATTTTAAAGGAATTATGAATTGTTCCATGAGGCAGCAGCATCCCCAAAATCCTCCATTCTGGAGTAAAAATAAACCACTGGAATTCCCTCCTGAGCCATTTTAGAATATCATTATATTAATATTTTAATGTTATTATTATTATTTTGCTTTTAAAGGGATTATTAATTCCCTTGATCCACGAGGTGAGTTGTGTATCCCAAAAGTCCTTCCAGGCCGGAGGATAAAATAAATGGGTTAAAAATAGAGTTGTAAAGCCCAAGGCAGCAGATTTGGGGGGGCCCCTGTGACACCCCCCCCTCGGAGCCTCCTCGGAGCTTCCGCCCTGGAGCCTGGGGAGGAAGCAGGAAGCAGCAAAAGGGAAAACAAATCACACAAATTTAACAGAATTCCAACTTTCCTATAAAACAGAGGAGTTATTAGGGATAAACCCAGGAGTTTTGGGTCTACCCAGCCTTAAACCAGTTGGTTTTATGGAAATAAGAGGAGGAATTTGTCCCAAAATTCCCCATAAAGCCTCTTTTTTTTTATCCGCAAGGAGTTAAAAAATCCTGCCCTTGGCCCCACGTGGGGTTTGGCAGGAGCTGCCCGGGCAAAGCTGCCCTTAAAAATTGACTTTTCCATTTATTTAATTATTTTTTTCCCCCCCCAAACTTGCCTTTAATGGCGAAGTTCAAACCGAAAGGCTCTGGGATAGGAGCGTGTTTGGAATGGGAAAGGGAGCGGGAGGAGCTGACTCACCGTGACCCTACTCAGGAAGAGCCTCCAAAAAGCAATTTTCCTGCCAGTTTTACCCTTTCACCTCTTCAAACTGCTGGAATTTCCATCCAAACACGGGTTTTTTTGGCTGAGATTTTACCCAAAAATGCGATTTTTGGGGGGGCCGGCCGTAAAAAAATTCTCTTTTTCCTGAGTTAAAATGGAATAATTGATTTAATTTGGTTTGTTGTTTTTTTTTTTTTTTTTTTTTTGAGTAGTGGCTGCTGTGGGAGCTCCGAGGGGTTGTTACCTCTCACCTTCCTGGAGCAAAGTTCATCCTGGCTGTGCATCCCTATCCCTGGAGCTCCGTGACTCACCTGTGTGCTCACCTACGTGGGGGAGCGCCTGTCGCTTTTCCAGAGCCTTCCTTTAGCCGGGAAAAGGCAAAATCAGCCCCCCAGAAAACTCAGGGTGATCCCTAAAAAGCAAAGGAAAATCACCCAACCACCCCTAACCACAAAAATTCCCTCCAAATCCCCCGAATCCCTCGTTTTTTAACAACATTTATCCAAGCACGAGGTCGGCGTTCCCGGTGTTGCCCGTCCTGGGTTTTCGGGGGATGGATGAGCTTTCAGAATTGGAATTTTGGATTTTTTGGGGGAGCTTTTTTCCCCGTGTTTTTTTGGGAATGCCACCAACTTCCCAGCCCGTTTGTGGCCTCCCGAACGCAGCGTTTTCTGCACGGGGATGGATTTATTCCGGAGCACTGACCAAATCCAAGTGCCAAAACCTCCCTGATTAGTTGTGTTGGGGCCAAGCCTAATTAATGAGCTTCATTAGCGGGCCTGGCTTCATTCCCTCTGCTTTTTCCCTGGGAACTTTCCCGTGGAGGGAGGCGGTGGCCGGAGCGGCGAGGTCAGGGAGCAGCATTAATTCCATTATTTAGTTTAAAAAAAAAAAAAAAGGAGGAAAACAGCTCTTAAATATTAAAAAAAATCCTTTTTCTTGGGGGGTTAGAGTCGCCCCTCCTGGTTCAGGTAGGACCTGAGGCATGAATCCCTGGGGAATATTAATCCAAGAGGCCACGGGAGCATCCTCGGGGTGACGCGTCGGTCCCCAAGGAAAACCTCCCTCCCCCCTCCCCGACCCCTCA
>NW_020924426.1:0-3138 GCF_003984885.1 Neopelma chrysocephalum | reverse complement strand
CATTTAAGGTGCAAAAAGCAGGACAAACAAAGATTTGTTACCATCAACCTGCCTAAAATGCCAGGTGCTTATTTTTAATACATTTGTTTTTATATATTTCAATAAATGTGAAGAATGTCTTTACACTGTTTATAGGGTAAAGACCTTTTTAAAAACATAAAGATATTAACAAAGTTAAAGGTACAAAGTTAAAGAAAGACAAAGACATTTATAAAGACATTTATAAAGACATTTATAAAGACATTTATAAAGACATTTACAAACCAAATTAATTTAAAGACGTATAAAAATGTCTTTCCACTGTTTAGAAGATAAATATATTATAAAAATGTAAAGGCATTTACAAAAATCTGTGGACATTTATAAACTTAAAGACATTTATAAAATCCCTAAATTTAAAGACATGCATGAAAATGCCTTTTAAGATAAATATTAAGATAAATATGTTTTTAAGATAAATATGTCTCTTAAGATAAATGTTTATAAGATAAACACCTTAATAAAAATGTAAAGGCATTCATAAAAATTGACAGGATAAATACCTTTATAAAAACGTAAAGGCATTTATAAAAATTGACAGGATAAATACCTTTACAAAAATGTAAAGGCATTTATAAAAATTGACAGACGCCCCAAATTTTCGAATTTAAAGGCATTTCTAACATGTATAAATTAAAATACACATATAAACATGTCTCTGCAGTGTTTCTAAGCCCCACAGCCCAGTTCCCAGCCAGGGCCTCCCTCCCTGGAGCTCCCTCCCAGCACCTGATCATGAAGAGCGGGTCCTCCCGGATTTTGTTGGCCATGTCCAGCACGGAATTGGCCCCAGACTTGGCAAAGATGGATCCTGGGAGCAGCCCAGTCTCACTGGAACATCCTGCCTCCTTGTCCTCGGCCTTCTCGAAGATGAACTTGTCCACAGGGCGCCCCATGAGATATTCCTCCCTGTTCACCATCCCCCCGGGGCCCTGGTACATCCACTCCAGCTTCTCTTCCCTTTTCCTGTTGGAAAAAAAAAACAAAACCCATTTATTTTCCTCCTTGCAGTTCTGAAGGTACAGTTTAAAGCTTAAAACGTAAGGTTTAAGGTGAGTAGAAATGCTTTATTATTATTATTATTATTATTATTATTATTATTATTTCCTCAGCACAGAAAGGACATGGAGATTATTATTATTATTATTATTTTTATTTCCTCAGCACAGAAAGGACATGGGGATTATTATTATTATTATTTTTATTTCCTCAGCACAGAAAGGACATGGGGATGATGATGATGATGATTAATATTATTATTATTATTATTATTTTTATTTTTATTTCCTCAGCACAGAAAGGACATGGGGATGATGATGATGATGATTAATATTATTATTATTATTATTATTATTTTTATTTTTATTTCCTCAGCACAGAAAGGACATGGAGATTATTATTATTATTATTATTATTTCCTCAGCACAGAAAGGACATGGAGCTGATGATGATGATTAATATTATTATTATTATTTTTATTTCCTCAGCACAGAAAGGACATGGAGCTGCTGGAGTGAGTCCAGAGGAGGCACCAAGATGATCAGAGGGATGGAGCAGCTCCTATGAGGAAAGGCTGGGAGAAATGGGATTGTGCAGCCTGGAGAGGAGAAGGTTTAGGGATGACTTATCTGTGCCTGGAGGAGCTTCAGGAAAGATGGAGAGAGACTATTTACAAGGACTTGGAGTGGCAGGACAAGGGGGAAGGGATTCAAAGTGAAGCAAAGTTAGGTTTGGATGGGATATCAGGAAGGAATTCCTCCCTGAGAGGGTGGGGAGGTGGTGGAGTGGATTCCCCAGAGCAGCTGAGGAAAATCCAAGGCCAGGCTGGACAGGGCTTGGAGCAACCTGGGCTAGGGGAAGGTGTCCCTGCCCGTGGGGTGGGACTGGATGTGCCCCCAGGTCCCTCCCAGCCCCTCCCAGTCCCCGATTCCCTGATCCCCAGCCCCCTGACCGCAGCGTGCCCATGTCCTCGGCGTAGCGCTGCATCTCCTCCCGCGCCCGCTCCTCCTGCAGCTCCCGCTGCAGCTCCTCGATCTTCCTCCTCTCGGCCTCATGCTTCTGCTCCGCCTTCCACACCTTCTCCACATTGCGCAGGGTCTGGGGGTGCCAGCTCTTCTTCAAGTTCTGGGGGCACACGGGACGGGGTTGGGATTGGGATTGGCACCGAGGGCGGGCAGGGAGGCTGAGCCCAGGGAGCGCCAGGGCTGCCTTGGAGCCCCTCTCTGTTCCTCCACGACCCCTCTCACCCCCCATCTTAGCCCCGCATAAGACCCTTTTCAGCACCCCTCTCCCTCAGACCCCTCTCAGCCCCACCCCGGATCCCCCTTACACCCCTCGTCCTCCCCCAGCCCCTCATCCCGCCCTTCAGCCCCTCTGAGCCCCCTCACCCTCCCCTGGCACCTCATCCCCCACTGGTCCCTCTCAACCCCCCCCGACTCCCCTCAGCTCCCCCTCAGCCTCTCCCCGATCCCCTCTCAGGCCCTCCCCGGATCCCCCTTACACTCCTCGTCCTCCCCCAGCCCCTCTGAGCCCCCTCACCCTCCCCGGCCCTTCATCCCCCACTGGCCCCTCTCAACACCCCCCGACTCCCCTCAGCTCCCCCTCCCAACCCCCCTCAGCCTCTCCCCGATCCTCTCTCAGCCCCCCTCAACCCACCCCGGCCCGTCTAAGCGCCCCCCCCTTCCTTCCCTCAGACCCCTCTCAGCCCCCTCCGTTCTCCCTCAATCCCCCCCGACCGCTCTCACCCCCAACCCGAGGCCCCCCTCAGCCCCGCCCGTTCCCCCCTCCCTCTCATCCCCCGTAAGCCCCTCCCTCCTCTTCTCCCACTGCTGCGTCCTAGCGCCGCCATCTTGCCGGCTGCCGGAAGTGACGCGCGGGGCGACGTCGGCGCGGTGTGATGACGCAGTTCCGGTCCCGGTAGCGGCGGGGGACGCGCTCGCCCGGAGGCCGCGATGGGGGGGGGGAGACCTGGTGAGGGACCGGGGCGAGGAGAGCGGGCTGAGAGGGGACGGGAGGGGCTGAGGGGGGCCTCGGGTTGGGGGTGAGAGCGGTCGGGGGGGATTGAGGGAGAACGGAGGGGGCTGAGAGGGGTCTGAGGGA
>NW_020924425.1:0-5517 GCF_003984885.1 Neopelma chrysocephalum | reverse complement strand
TGGGGGTGACCTGAGGGGTTTCTGGGCCCCGTTTCCCCTCCCAGTGCTCCCAGTCCTCCCAGTTGCAGGATGTCCCTGACTGGGGGTCCCTAGGTCCTGCTTCTCTCTCCCAGTGCTCCCAGTGCTCCCAGTTTGAGGATGTCCCTGACTGGGGGGTCTCTGCTCTCTCCCAGTGCTTCCAGTTGCAGGATGTCTCTGGCTGACGAGCTCCTGGCAGACCTGGAGGAGGCGGCCGAGGAGGAGAAGGAGGCCGAAGGCTCCGAGGGGGGGAGGAGCCGCCTATCGAGGACGTGCGGGAGGAGCTGAAGCCACCTGAGGGCTCCAAGTCCGTCCGGAGCATCGCCAAGTTATGGGGCAAAAGAGCGGTCAGAGAGACCCCAAACACCCCAAACTCACCCCAAAAACAGCCCTGGAACCAGCCCCAAAAAACAGCCCCCAAAATACCCCCAAACCACCCCCAAAATACCCCAAAACCACCCCCAAAACCACCCTGAGCTGCCCGAGGGCTCCGAGTGTGTGAGGAGCATCGCCAAGTTATGGGGCAGCAGAGTGGTCAGAGAGATCCCAAACACCCCAAACTCACCTCAAAAACAGCCCTGGAACCAGCCCCAAAAAACAGCCCTTAAAACACCTCTAAAAGACCCCAAAACCCACCTCAGAAATATTTGAAAAGCCACCCCAAAACCATCCCAAAGCCTACCCCAAAAACACTTCAAAACCCCCAAGAACACCCCAAAACACCCCCAAAACTCACCTCAAAAACATCCCAAACTGACCCCAAAAAACCCCAAAACATCCCCAAAAGCAACCTCAAAACCCATCCCAAAATCACCCCTAAAACCAGCCCAAAAACCTACCCCAGAAACGTCCCAAACCCACCCCAAAAACATCTCAAACCCCATCTCAGAAACACTGAAAATGCCATCCTAAACCCACTCCAAAACTTCCCCAAACCTCCACCCCCAAAATCACCCTAAATTCCCCCAAAACTCCCCCCAACCCCACCCAAACCACCCTGGGACCCCCTAAATACCACTGAACCCTCCCCTACCCCAGGGTCACCCCCCCCCCCAAAACCCCTTTTTGGGATCCTCCCCCCCCCATTTTTAGATTTTCCTGTCCCCCAATTTTTGGGGCTAAACCCGCCAGTTTTGGGTCTCTCCCCCCAACAGTTTGCCGAGATCATGCAGAAGATCGAGGAGTACATCAGCAAACAGCCCAAAGGCGCCGAAGGTGACCCCAAAAACCCCCCCAAAACCCCCTCAAAATGAGGTCCCCCCTCCCTCCCCCACCCCTCACAACTGCCCAACCTTCCCGCACCCCAAATCCCCCAAAATTGCCCCCAAAAAATGGGTTTGGGGCATCCAAATTTCCCATTTCACATTTCCTGCCATTTGTCCCCTCACGTTTCCCGCCCTTTTCCCCTCACAGTTGGGGGAATTTTGGGGCAGATCTGGGGGTCTCAGGTGGGTTTTAGGGGGAATTTCAGGGGTCCTGGGGGGGATTAAAGGAATTTGTGGGGGTCCTAGGTGGGGTCTGGGAGGTTTTGGGGGGTCTCTGGGGGAATTTGGGGGAAGATTTTGGAGTCTCGGGTGAGATTTGGGGGGGGTCCCTTGGGAGGGGAATTTTGGGGGGTCCTGGTGAGGATTTGGGAGGTTTTGGGGGATCCCAGGTGAGTTTGGGGAATCCTGGGCGAGTTTTAGGGGGTCCTGGGTGAGTTTGGGGGGGTCTCCAAGGGGATTTGGGGGACTGAGGGGGGATTTCCGGGGAAATTTGGGCCAATTTTCCCATTTTTGGGCAATTTTGGGGCTGGCGGAGGCAGTGCTGGAGTATCAGGTTTGGGGGGTCGCAGAAGGGATTTGGGGGGTCCTGGGTGGGTTTTGTGGGGTCTCAGTTGGGTTTTTAGGGTTCTCCATGGGGATTTAGGGGATCCTGGGTGGGTTTGAGGGTTTCCCAGGGTTATTTTGGGCCGATTTCCCCTGGTTTGGGGCAGTTTGGGGCTTGGTGGAGGCAACTCCGAAATATCAGTTTGGGGGGCTTCCCGGGTGAGATTTGGGGGGTCCTGGGGAGGATTAGGGAATCCTGGGGGTTTTTTTGGGGGGATCCTGTGTGGGCTTAAGGGTTTCCCAGGGGAATTTTGGGTCGATTTCCCCTGGGTTTGGGCAGTTTTGGGCCCGGTGGAGGCAGCCCCTGAGTACTGAGTGATCGTCGATGCCAACAACCTGACGGTGGAGATTGAGAACAAGCTGAGTGAGCCCTGGGGGGGATCGCGGGGGGGTCCCGGGGGGCATTTCTGGGGGGGTGTTTCAGGGGCTGAGGTGGATTTTGGGACCCCCTCCCTCCCCCAGACATCATCCACAAGTTTGTCCGGGACAAATATTCCAAGAGATTCCTGGAGCTGGAGTCGCTGGTGCTGAACGTGCTGGATTACATCCGGACAGTCAAGGTGAGCTAGGACCCCCCCCCAAACACCCCTTGGGACCCCCAAAATACACTCTGAGACCCCCAAATCCCACCTGGCACCACCCAAATCACACCTGGGACCCCCTAAAACACTCCTGAGACCCCTCAAAACACATCTGGGACCCCCTAAATCCTACCTGGGACCCCCTCCAAACCCTCTCAGGACCCCCCAAACTCCTCTTGGGACCCCCCAAATTCCCTGTGGGACCCCCCAAATCCCCCTGAATTCCCCTTTGCCTCTTTCTCTCTTTTATTTCTGTGTCCCCTTGTGGTGACTTTGAGTTCCCCTGGGGGTTTTGGGGTCCCTGGGGGGGTTTTGGGGTCCCCAGGGGGAGTCACCCCCCCTTTTTTCCTCCCCTAATTTTGGGGGTTCCTTCAGGAATTGGGGAATTCCCTGGACAAGTGCAAGAATAACGAGAGCATGCAGCAGATCCTGACCAACGCCACCATCATGGTGGTCAGCGTGACGGCTTCCACTACCCAGGGGTCAGCGGGGCCCCAAAATATTTGGGGAGGTGTTTCTTCTTTTCATGTTTCCCTCCGTTTTCCTCCTCACATTTTTCTCCTTTTCCCCTCTCATTTCCCGCCCTTTTCCCCTCACATTTCCCTCCATTTTTCCCTCACATTTCCCACGTTTTTCCCTCACATTTCCCACCATTTTCCTCTCACCTTTCCCGCCATTTTTCCCTCACATTTCCCGCCATTTTTCCCTCACATTTCCCACGTTTTTCCCTTCACATTTCCCACCATTTTCCTCTCACCTTTCCCACCATTTTGTCCCTTCACGTTTCCTGCCTTTCCCCCTCACATTTCCCACCCTTTTCCCCCTCGCATTTTCCTCCATTTTTCCCCTCGTGTTTCCCACCCTGGGGAGGTCTTTGAGGGGGCTGGGAGGGTCCCTAAAGAAAGGTTCATGGGGTGGGGGGCCTGGTTTTTTTGGGGGTTCCGCTTCCTTTTAGGGTCTGTTTGGGGGATGTTTGTAGCCCCCCTTGGTCCATTTTGGGACCATTTTGAGACCATTTTGTGCACTTGGGAGCCTTTCCCGGGGCACGGGCGGGTTTGGGGGTCCCAGGGTGGGTTGGGGGGGTCTCCCCTAAATCTTACTGCTCTTTTTTCCCTGATCCCAGGCAGCAGCTGTCGGAGGAGGAGCTGAGCCAGATCGAGGACGCCTGTGACATGGCCCTGGCCCTGAGCGGGGCCAAGCTCCGCATCTACGAGTACGTGGAGTCCCAGATGTCCTTCATCGCCCCCAACCTCTCCCTCATCCTCGGGGCCTCCACGGCCACCAAGATCATGGGTGAGACCCTCCAGAACCTGCCCTGGGACCCCCAAAATCCACCCCCCAAAACTCTTCCTGGGACCCCCAAAAACAACCCCCAAAACCTGCCCCTCAGGGACCCCAAAATCTGCCCCTCGGGGACCCCAAAAACCACCCACAGGAATGCCCACAAACCCCCCAAATTTCCCCCGGGACCCCCCCCAGCCCCCCTGTTTTGCCCCTCCAGGTGGGGTACGAGCTGAAGGAGGAGATCGAGTGCAAGTTCAACAAGTGGCAGGAGCCCCCTGGGACCCCCCAAACCCCCCCCATGACCCCCCAACTCCCCCCCCGGGACCCCACAAACCCCCTCAGGGGCCCCCCAAACCACCCTAGGACCCCCCAAACCCGCTCAGAGACCCCCCAAATCCCCTGTTTTGCCCCCCCAGGTGGGGTACGAGCTGAAGGAGGAGATCGAGCGCAAGTTCGACAAGTGGCAGGAGCCCCCTCCCGTGAAGCAGGTGAAGCCCCTCCTGGCCCCCCTGGATGGGCAGAGGAAGAAGAGGGGGGCCGTAGGTGAGTTAATTAGCACTAATTAGTACCCCAGTTGACCCCAATTAATCATAATTAACCAGTCATTAACTGGTGGGTGGGCAGAGGGAGAATGGGGGGGCTGGGGGTGGGTCTGGTCTGGGTCTGGGTTTGACTCCCCTAATTAACTCCTAATTAGCCCCCAATTAATGCCCTAATTAGCACCTAATTAAGCCTCAAATTAACCACTTGCCAACCTAATTAACTCGTAGTTGAAACTCCCAGTTAATCCCTGAACTGACCCTCTAATTAACTCCTAATAAACACCCAATGAACCTCTAATTAACTCCCAATTAATTCACCAACTAAATGGAATTAATCCCTAATAACGTGTAAGCTTTAACTAAGCCTTGATTAATCTCTTAATTACCACTAACTAAATCCCTATTTAACTATTGATTAATCCCAGAGTGACCTCTAATCAAGCCCAAATCAAGGAACCTCCCAACTGAACCCTAATTAAGCCATAATTAATACCTAATTTATATCTAAAACCCCCTGGTTAACCCTAATTAATGCCTAATTTATACCTAGTTAGCCCCCCCAATGAACCCCCTAATTAATCCCCTAGTAACCCTCCAATTAATCGCTTAATAGATCCCTAATTACCCCTAATTACCCCCTAATTAACCCCTAATTAACCCCCAAGTACCAGAAGATGAAGGAGCATTTGGGGCTGACGGAGATCCGGAAACAGGCCAACAGGATGAGCTCTGAGGAGGTAGCTAATTAACACTAATTAGCACTAATTAATCAGGAGGAGGTGGGTAATTAACCCCAATTAAACAGGGGGACCATTGGGGAGGGGGCTGATTAACCCCAATTACCACTCCAGTTAATTAACACCAACATCCCTCAATGGGGTTCCCCCCAATTAACCCTCATGGTTAATTAATGTCCCCTTCCTAATTAAGGGCCCCCCCTTTTCCCCACCTGGGGAACCCCCAAACCTCTTCTACCCCCTGGGGCCCCCTTTTCTCTGCCTTTGACCCCCCTCGGGACCCCCAAACCTCCTTTTACCCCCCCAGATCCCCTTTTAGCCCCCCTTTAACCCCCCCAAACCCCCTTTTTTGCCCCACAAACCCACTTTTATCCCCCTCAAACCCCCTGGGACCCCCCAAATCCCCTTTTCTCCCCCCAAACCTCCTTTTCTCCCCCTTTAACCCCCCTTTAACCCCCCAAACCCCCTTTTCTCCCCCTTTAACCCC
>NW_020924424.1:0-5434 GCF_003984885.1 Neopelma chrysocephalum | reverse complement strand
CGGAGACCCAGGCCACTCCTTCTGGGCAAAAATGGCCGTCGTTCACAAGCTGGCGCACCGGCTGGCAGGGGGCTAAAATTGCATATGGTCGAGGATTACTTCCAGACCGAAGGCGCCAGGAGCGGGACCCCTGATGCGGGCGTAGAGCCGATTGCGGCGCACACGGGGCAGGAGGGAGCCGGAGGGTCAGGCCTCATCTTCTGGGCACAAAGGGCCGTCGTTTGCGGGCCGACGCGCCGGCCGACCGGGGGCTAAAATTTCATACGGTCGAGGATTCCTTCCCGACCGAAGGCGCCAGGACCGGGACCCCGGCTGCGCGCGTGGAGCCGATTGCGGCGCACAAATTGCAGGCGAGAGCCGGAGGGTCAGGCCCCTCCTTCTGGGAAAAACGGGCCGTGGTTCGCTGGCCGGCGCGCCGGCCGACCGGGTGCTAAAATTGCATACGGTCGAGGATTCCTTCCAGACCGAAGGCGCCAGGACCGGCTGCGTGCGTAGAGCTGATCGCAACGCAGAAAAACCAGGCGAGAGCCGGAGGGTCTGGCCCCACCTTCTGGGCATAAAGGGCCGTCGTTCGCTGGCCGGTGCACCGTCAGGGATCTAAAATTGCATACGGTCGAGGTTTCCTTCCAGACTGAAGGCGCCAGGACCGGGAGCCCCGGCTGCGCGCGTAGAGCCGATCGCGATGCACAAATAGCAGGCGAGACCCGGAGGGTCAGGTCCCTCCTTCTGGGCAAAAAGGGCCGTCGTTCGTGGGCCGGCGCGCCGGCCGACCGGGGGCTAAAATTGCATACGGTCGAGGATTCCTTCCAGACCGAAGGCGCCAGGACCGGGAGCCCCGGCTGCGCGTGTGAAGCCGATTGCGGCGCACAAATAGCTGGCGAGAGCCGGAGGGTCAGGCCCCTCCTTCTGGGCAAAAAGGGCCGTTGTTGGCTGGCCGGCGCGCCGCCCGACCGGGTGCTAAAATTGCATAGGGTCGAGGATTCCTTCCAGACCGAAGGCGCCAGGACTGGGAGCCCCGGCTGCGCATGTGAAGCCGATCGTGGCGCACAAATAGCAGGCGACAGCCGGAGGGTCAGGCCCCTCCTTCTGGGCAAAAAGGGCCGTCGTTCGTGGGCCCGCGCGCCGGCTGACCGGGGACTAAAATTGCATACGGTCGAGGATTCCTTTCAGACCGAAGGCGCCAGGACCGGGAGACCTGGCTACGCGCGTAGAGCCAATCGCGGGGCACAAATAGCAGGCGAGAGCAGAAGGGTCAGGCCCCTCCTTCTGGGCAAAAAGGGCCGTCGTTCGTGGGCCGGTGCGCCGGCCGGCCGGGGGTTAAAATTGCATACGGTCGAGGATTCCTTCCAGACCGAAGGCTCCAGGACCGGGAGCCCCGGCTGCGCATGTGAAGCCGAATGCGGCGCACAAATAGCAGGCGAGAGCCGGAGGGTCAGGCCCCTCCTTCTGGGCAAAAAGGGCCGTCGTTCGCTGGCCGGCGCCTCCGGCCGACCGGGGCTAAAATTGCATACGGTCGAGGATTCCTTCCAGACCGAAGGCGCCAGGACCGGGAGCCCCGGCTGCGCGCGTAGAGCCAATCGCGGCGCACAAATAGCAGGCGAGAGCCGGAGGGTCAGGCCTCTCCTTCTGGGCAAAAAGGGCCGTCGTTCGCTAGGCCGGCGCGCCCGCCAGTCGGGGGCTAAAATTGCATACGGTCGAGGATTCCTTCCAGACCGAAGGCGCCAGGACCGGGAGCTCTGGCTAAGCGCGTAGTGCCAATCGCGGCGCACAAATAGCAGGCAAAAGCCGGAGGGTCAGGCCCCTCCTTCTGGGCAAAAAGGGCCGTCGGTCGTGGGCCCGCGCGCCGGCCGACCGGGGGCTAAAATTGCATACGGTCGAGGATTCCTTCCACACCGAAGGCACCAGGTCTGGGAGCCCCGGCTGCGGGCGTAGAGCCGATCGCGGCGCACAAATAGCAGGCAAAAGCCGGAGGGTCAGGCCCCTTCTTCTTTGCAAAAAGGGCCGTCGTTCGCTGGCCGTCGCCTACGGCCGACCGGGAGCTAAAATTGCATATGGTCGAGGATTCCTTCCCGACCGAAGGCGCCAGGACCGGGAGCCCCGGCTGCGCGTGTGAAGCCGATTGCGGCGCACAAATTTCAGGCGAGAGCCGGAGGTTTGGGTCCCACCTTCTGGGCAAAAAGGGCCGTCGTTCGTGTGCCGGTGCGCCGGCCGACCGGGGACTAAAATCGCATGCGGTCGAGGGTTCCGTCCAGACCAAAGGCGCCAGGACCGGGAGCCCCGGCTGCGCGCGTAGAACCGATCGCGGCGCACAAATAGCAGGCGAGAGCCGGAGGGTCAGAGCCCTCCTTCTGGGCAAAAAGGGCCGTCATTGGCTGGCCGGTGCGCCTGCCAGTTGGGGGCTAAAATTGCATGCGGTAGAGGATTCCTTCCAGACCGAAGGCGGCAGGAACGGGAGCCCCGGCTGCGCGCGTAGAGCCGATCGCGGCGCACAAATAGAGGTGAGAGCCAGAGGGTCAGGTCCCTCCTTCTGGGCAAAAAGGGCCGTCGTTCGCTGGCCGGCGCGCCTGCCCATCGGGGGCTAAAATTGCATACGGTTGAGGATTCCTTCCAGACCGAAGGCGCCAGGACAAAGAGCCCTAGCTGCGCACGTAGAGCCGATCACGGCGCACAAATAGCAGGCCAGAACCGGAGGGTCAGGCCCCTCCTTCTGGGCAAAAAGGGCTGTCGTTCGTGTGCCGGCGCATCTGCCGGCCGGGGGCTAATATTGCATACGGTCGAGGATTTTTTCCAGACAGAAGGCGCCAGGACCGGGAGCCCCGGCTGCAGGCGTAGAGCCGATAGCAACATACAAGGGGCAGGCAAGAGCCGGAGGGTCAGGCCCCTCCTTCTGAGCAAAAAGGGCTGTCGTTCAGGGGCCGGTGCGCTGGCTGAACAGGGGCTAAAATTGCATACGGTCGAGGATTCCTTCCAGACCGAAGGTGCCAGGACCTGGAGCCCCGGCTGCGCGCGTAGAGCCGATCGTGGCGCACAAATAGCAGGCCAGAGCCGGAGGGTGAGGTCCCTCCTTCTGGGCAAAAAGGGCCGTCGTTCGCTGGCCGGTGCGCCTGCCAGTCGGGGGCTAAAATTGCATACGGTCGAGGATTCCTTCCAGACCGAAGGCGCCAGGACAGGGAGTCCAGGCTGCGCGCGTAGAGCCGATTGCGGGGCACAAATAGCAGGCGAGAGCCGGAGGGTCAGGCCCCTCCTTCTGGGCAAAAAGGGCCGTCTTACGCTGGTTGGCGCGCCTGCTACTCGGGGGCTAAAATTGCATACGGTCGAGGATTCCTTCTAGACCGAAGGCGCCAGGACCGGGAACCCTGGCTGCGCATGTAGAGCCGATCACAGCGCACAAATAGCAGGCAAGAGTTGGAGGGTGAGGCCCCTCCTTCTGGGCAAAAAGGGCCATCATTTGCTGGCCGGCGCGCCTGCCAGTCAGGGTCAAAAAATGCATACGGTCGAGGATTCCTTCCGGACCGAAGGCGCCAGGACCGGGAACCCCAGCTGCGCGCGTAGAACCGATCGCAACGCACAAGGGGCAGGCGAGAGCCGGAAGGTCTGGCCCCTCCTTCAGGGTAAAAAGGGACGTCGTTGGCTGGCCGGCGCGCCTGCCATTCGGGGCCTAAAATTGCATATGGTCGAGGATTCCTTCCAGACCGAAGGCGCCAGGACCGGGAGCCCCAACTGCGCGCGTACAGCCGATCGCGGAGCACAAATAGCAGGCGAAAGCCGGAGGGTCAGCCCCCTCCTTCTGGGCAAAAAGGGTCGTCTATCGCTGGCCGGCGCGCCTGCCAGTCGGTGGTAAAATTGCATACGGTCGAGGATTCCTTCCAGACTGACGGCGCCAGGACCGGGAGCCCCGGCTCACCGCGTAGAGCCGATCGCGGCGCACAAATAGCAGGCGAGAGCCGGAGGGTCAGGTCCCTCCTTCTGGGAAAAAAGGGCCTCGTTCATGTGCCGGCGCACCGGCTCACCGGGGGCTAAAATTGCATACGGTCGAAAATTCCTTCCAGACCGAAGGCGCCAGGACCGGGAGCCCCAGCTGCGCGCGTAGAGCCGATCGCGACGCACAAATAGCAGGCGAGAGCCGGAGGGTCAGGTCCCTCCTTCTGGGCAAAAAGGGCCGTCGTTTGTGTGCCGGTGCGCCGGCTGGCCGGGGGCTAAAATTGCATACGGTCGAAAATTCCTTCCAGACCGAAGGCGCCAGGACCGGGAGCCCCAGCTGCGCGCGTAGAGAGGATCGCGACGCACAAGGGGCAGGCGAGAGCCGGAGGGTCAGGCCCCCCTTTGGGGTAAAAAGGGCCGTCGTTCGTGGGCCCGCGCGCCGGCCGACCGGGGGCTAAAATTGCATACGGTCGAGGATTCCTTCCAGACCGAAGGCGCCAGGACCGGGACCCCGGCTGCATGCGTAGAGCCGATCGCGGCGCACAAATAGCAGGCAAGAGCCGGAGGGTCACACCCCTTCTTCTGGGAAGAAAGGGCCATCATTGGCTGGCCGGCGCGCCTGCCAGTCGGGGCTAAAATTGCATACGGTCGAGGATTCCTTCCAGACCGAAGGCGCCAGGACCGGGAGCCCCGGCTGCGTGCGTAGAACCAATAGCGGCGCACAAATAGCAGGCAAGAGCCAGAGGGTCAGGCCCCTCCTTCTGGACAAAAAGGGCCGTCTTACGCTGGGCGACGCGCCCGCCAGTCGGGGGCTAAAATTGCATACGGTCAAGGATTCCTTCCAGACCGAAGGCGCCAGGACCGGGAGCCCCGGCTGCGCGCGTAGAGCCATCGCGGCGCACAAATAGGAGGCGAGAGCCGGTGGGTCAGGCCCCTCCTTCGGGGTAAAAAGGGCCGTCATTCGTGTGCCATTGCGCCGGCCGACCGGGGATTAAAATTGCATACGGTCGAGGATTCCGTCCAGACCGAAGGCGCCAGGACCGGGAGCCCCAGCTGCGCGCGTAGAGACGATCGCGGCGCACAAATAGCTGGCTAGAGCCGGAGGGTCAGGCCCCTCCTTCTGGACAAAAAGGGCCGTCGTTAGCTGGCCGGCACGCCAGCCGGCCGGGGGCTAATATTGCATACGGTCGAGGATTCCTTCCAGACCGAAGGCGTCAGAACCGGGACCCCGGCTGCGCGCGTAGAGCCGATCGTGGCGCACAAATAGCAGGCGACAGCCGGAGGGTCAGGCCCCTCCTTCGAGGTAAAAAGCACTGTCGTTCGGTGGCCCACGCGCCGTCCGACCGGGGGCTAAAATTGCATAGGGTCAAGGATTCCTTCCAGACCAAAGGCGCCAGGACCTGGAGCCCCAGCTGCGCGCGTAGAGCCGATCGAGGCGCACAAATAGCAGGCGAGAGCCGGACGGTCAGGCCCCTCCTTCTGGGCAAAAAGGGCCGTCGTTCGTGTGCCGGTG
>NW_020924423.1:0-502 GCF_003984885.1 Neopelma chrysocephalum | reverse complement strand
GCACAAATCCCTTTGGCATTGCCAGCCCCAGCAGACAGCTGCTGCCAGCCCAGACACCACCGACACGCCATCGGAAGCACATCCACTCCGGGACTGGCAGCACACGGTCGGCGGCATTCCCGAGCCTCTCTCCCTGCCCACAAGGCAAAGCTGCCCCTCCTCACCTCTGCAGCGCTGCTGAGAGCAGCAGCGTCACGGCTGGGGAGGGGGCACGGGGGGGCTGCCAGGCGTGCTCAGGCACTGCCGGTGTTGCTGACACTGAGCTCAACTCAGCATCCAAGCTGCAGGGAAAGCGGCCTTGTTGGGCCCAAATCAGCAGCAGCGCAGCCAGAGCTGTGGAGGGACAGGAAGAGAAGGGCTCCGGAGACAGGAGCTGCATTTCTGGGCCTCTTCCCTGGACACAGCTGGAGGGGGCAGGTGCCGTCACCACTCAGCTGCACCCACGCTCCTTCTGACCCTGGCAACCTGCTGCTCTGTGGAGTTCAGGGCCAGAGCAGAGGAC
>NW_020924422.1:0-766 GCF_003984885.1 Neopelma chrysocephalum | reverse complement strand
GTCCTGCCAGGACGGCAGACCTGCCCATCCCTAAGGCCCAGCCGGGGAATCTGCACTCTTGGCTGACCCCGCTTACTGTCAGCAGACCTGTTCTGCTCTTCTTGCTCAGGGCCTGTGGGACGGCTCCCTGGCCCGGGAGCTCACGCACCCTGCCAGGCTGCTGCCACTCCTGGCTTGCCCTTCCTCTGCAGGACAGCCTGGCCTCCAGCAGCCCTTACACCTACTGCTCTGCCCTCAACATTTGCATCTTTCCCCAGAAGGAGAACTACCTCCGGATTAGTTCGAGTCATCTACCACTGCAACAGCAGAAGGAGCATTAAGAAAAGCCCATCACATCCAAAATGCAGCCAAGGGAAAAATAATCATCAACATGACAAGAAATAGTGGGAAAGCATCTCCCAGGTTCTGAAAAAACACCACAACCAAAAAGCCCCACCCAGAGCACAGCTCACCTCTGTTTGTAATCTCTCAACTTCCTTGACCTTTTCAGAATATCTGGTCTTCATTTCTTCCAGTTGGGACTGGCTTTCTTTCTCTTCATTAACCCTGACTTTCCTCCTCTCTATCTTCAGAAGCTTTTCCACCCTGCACAGCAAATTAGTTAAGAAAACCATGAAACACAGGAAGAACCAGCCTTTCCCCCACAGTCTCACAGAAACAGCACAGACAGCATCCAAGCCTAGAATGGCTTGGCTTGGCAGGGACCTTAAAGATCATCCAGTTCCAAGCCTCCTGCTGTGGGCAGGGACACCTTCCACCAGACCAG
>NW_020924421.1:8285-8759 GCF_003984885.1 Neopelma chrysocephalum | reverse complement strand
CCCCCCCCCCCCCCCCCCCCCGTGTGACCCGTGCCCTCGATCGGGGGTCACGGGGTCCCCCCCGCTCACCTGCGGCTCTTGGCCCGTGTCCCCCCGTGGATCCCAGAACCCCCCTCAGTGTCCCCGCTGGCCCCATCCCCGTGTCCCCGCCGATCCCGGTACCCCCCGCAGTGTCCCCTCCGTCCCACCGCTGTATCCCCACGATCCCATCACCGCGTCCTCACTGTCCCCACCCCCGGCGGTGTCCCCCCCGTCCCCGTGTCCCCGTGTCCCCGTGTCCCCTCCCCACGCCGGCGGTGCCCGGGGGTCCCGGGGGTCCCCTCCTCGCCGCCGCCGCGGCCCCGCCGGCCGAGCCCGGGGACCCGGCCGGTCCCGCAACCGCCGGTGCGGGCGGAGCGGGGCCGGGCCCGGCGGGAGGGGCGGCCCCGGAGCCCCGCAGTGCCCCGGGTGGGAGCGGGGGCCGCGGGCCGGGCT
>NW_020924421.1:5980-8275 GCF_003984885.1 Neopelma chrysocephalum | reverse complement strand
CGCGCCCCCCCCCCGCCCCCCCCCGCCCGGGGGGGGGGGGGGGGGGGGGGTGTGCGGCCGGCGCCCGCCTCCTACCTCGGCCCGGGCGCAGCCGCGTCTCGCTCCGCGTCCCCCGCCGCCGGGAAACCGGGGGAAAAAACAAGCGGCGGGAAGGGGCGTTAAAAGGCGCCGGGAGCGGCCGCCGGGGGCGGCGCGCGGAGGGACACGGCGCGCTCCGCCTACTGCGCCTGCGCGCGCGGCGCGGAGGGGCGGGGGGGCGCACGCCCCGCCCCATTGGCTTCGGCGGGAGGGACTGCGCGTGCGCGACTTGCGCGGAGGGGCGGAGCCGCCCCCCGCCGCGGGGCACGCTGGGAGCCGCCCCGCGCTATATAAGCGGCGCGGGCGGAAGCGGGCCGTCAGAGTGGTAGCCGCGGCTTCAGGGGAAGTTAGTGTGTTAGAGCGATTTTATTGCTCGTTTCCGCTCTTTCGCGGTCCCGCTGTGGTAATTCCTAAAGCCTCCCGCCTTTTTATCTCCTCGGTCGCTCATCCTGCTGCTCGCGGTCCCGATGGCGACATCTCAAGAGTCAAAAATAAGAATAATTTGCCCTGACGGTTGCAGGGAATGAGACCAGGGGTTACGAAACCAGGTCCTGCCTGAGGGTTGCAAAACCTGGAATACGTGAAAGCCGCCTTAAGAAAAGACGGTCTTTGTAACTTTCAAGCCTAATGAACAAGAAGGGAGATTCAATCCGTGAATCACAGAGCAGGTGTTAAAAATACAAATTACTTGTTAAAGTTCGGGGCTTGATGATCTTGGATCTCGGGAGAGGTTAATAAGGCTTGGGGGAAAAGGATGCTCATGGATAGAGGAAGAATTTGGTTTATGGAATGTCTGGCAGAACTCCCAAGATCAGGAAGAAATTATTAAAGAACTCATAAATTGTGCTGAAATCAGCTCCAAATGGGTCCCTTCCCACCCAAACCAGTCTGGGATTTGCTCTGGAGCAGCAGCAGGAGCACCTGGTACCTCCAATGAGTTGTTCTCCTGGGGATACACCGAGTCAGTGTTCCCAAATCCAGCCTTTCCACAGCCTGTGGGGCTGGACCTGACCTGCAAAGGGGACTCCACAACCCTCAGGTGGCCCCAGGAGCTCCTGTCCCTCCAGATTCCCTCGTGCTCTGCCCCACAGAGCCCCTTTGGAGTCAGAGGCTCCAAGGAGACAAAACACCTCTAAAACTTCCACATTAATTCCCGAAAATCCCCAAAGCAGGCGCCAAACACCTCTAAAACTTCCACGTTAATTCCTAAAAATATCCAAAGCGGTGCAAACATCAGGCATTCCTCACTCCCACCACGCCCAGCGAGGGGCAGGAAGGATCCTTCTGGAGTGGGAACCTACACTTCAGAATCCAATTTTCACCAAATTCCACGAATTGTGGCCGTTTCACCACTTTTGGGAGCAGCCTTTGGGGCGAGGCTCTGGGAAATGGAACCGTTGGAGCTCTGAGCCCCTTGGGAATGCCAATGTTCGGGCTGCTGGTGCGACCTGAGCTGTTCCAGGTGTCCTGGTGTCCCACACGACCCCTGGGACGGGGTTGGGCCCCCGCAGGACCTGTTTGGTGCCAGGCTTTGCCTCCTGCGCTGCAGAATTTGGGAGATGCCAAAGGGCTGCAAGAAAAGCCCGGTGGTTTCCCAAGAGCTGCAGCCAGAGGCGGGTCCTGACCCGGCTGCTGGGAGGGAATTCCCCCCCGGAATGCCAGACAGGTCCCTCCATCCAGCTCCCTCGGGGAGTTTGCTGCGCTCCCAACGCACCTGAGGGATCCTAAATGTTCAAAGCACAAAGGATGGACACGGGGAATGTCGCTCTTTTGGGGGTGCTGAGTGATCCCAAACTGCCCTGAGCTCTTGGGATGTGCTGGGTCAAACTAAGGTCCCAAAAGAGCCGGACAGGGGAGCAAATCCCAAACCTGCTGCCAGAACAGCCCCAGGAGACACCCGAGGGCTCAGCTCTGCTCCAGCCCTGGGGCTGCCCCCAAATCCCGCTGTATCCCACAGGGATTCGGGGGAGGTGGGAGGAGACTCTTGGGGTGCAGCCAGAAAGCGAGAAGGGGAGTGATTTTGGGAATCTGGGATCCACTTCCAGGTGATTCCCAGACCCCCAGGCCGAGACAGTCAAAGCTGAGGAGCGGGATGTGAGTCCTGGAGCCGGGATGAGGCTGGATGTGAATCCTGGAGTCGGGATGGGGCTGGATGTGGGTTCTGGAGTTGGGATGGGGCTGGATGTGAGTCCTGGAGCTGGGATGGGGCTGGATGTG